>NW_010247998.1:59303-67190 GCF_000690775.1 Eurypyga helias
CCCTTTTACAGAAACTTCACCTCCTCAGGCCTTAAGAAATGACATGGCAGCACCTTTTAAAATTTAAACGTGTTTATTTCTTTCCTAGGATGAGATAACCCTGGCTCCTCATGCTCCTTCCTTTCGCATGCTATTAGTTATTTCTCTGCAATCCTTCACTTGCTAGCAGCACCCCATTGTCATTTCAGGGTTACACACCTCTGTTTTACAGAAACTTCACCTCCTCAGGCCTTAAGAAATGACATGGCAGCACCTTTTAAAATTTAAACGTGTTTATTTCTTTCCTAGGATGAGATAACCCTGGCTCCTCATGCTCCTTCCTTTCGCATGCTATTAGTTATTTCTCTGCAATCCTTCACTTGCTAGCAGCACCCCATTGTCATTTCAGGGTTACACACCTCTGTCTACCTGACTGGCAATCTGTTTTCTCTCATTTATTTAAATACTTTTATTTATCTTTTGTCTCTCTTGTCATTTTTATCCCTCATTACATGCAATCTGACCCTCTGGACCCAGTTCTGTATGTCCTTCATCAGCCAACTTCTTTAAGGAAGGATGGCTCTAACCAGTAAGCATCGGTGCAGATTCAGAACGTTCAGGTTCTGTTTCTTCCTCTGCTATGGATTTCCCATTTGACTTTGGACATGTAACTTTACATCCCCAAGCCTTTATCCTCTCCATGAGAAGGGGGTTGGGAGATGATAATGCCAATTTCTCTCTGTTCTTGTATGTTCTTCCTTGTTTGATTGATAGGTCCTGGCCGGAAGAGCTTAAAACCTAGTTAGTCAAGATCATTATCTCTTCTCATCTTCATATCTGTGCCACAAATAGTCCCCATTGGGTCCCCTCTAGATTATTGTAATGCAAATAGTATGTTCTTATTTGAAACAAAAAACATTTACTATAACCTGATTTCTCCTTTGATAGCAACACAAAAGCACCAACTTGGGCTGAGCTGTGTTTTCTCTTTCAAGTGAGATTTGTTCTATATTTTTCCCAGGAAAATAACTTTGATGAATATTTCAAGCATTTTGTAACACTGGAAGCAGCAACAACAGGATAGAGAAGCTGATTGTGCAGAAATAAAAGCCAGGCTACATCTAAAGGTCAGAAGGCAAATGTGCCTATGTCAAGCACTACATGCCTCTTGGTTCTTGAACCTGGCTGCTGTAGGAAGATCAACATTACAAAAAACCAGTCACCTCTGTAATAGATCCTGTCTTTACCAGAAAAACCCGATGTAAGTGTTAACGGGTCCTGTGAAATCTTACATACTGTACAGTTACGCTTAGCACATTTCTAACAGGAAGAAAGCAACATGGGTGGATGGCAATGGGATTTTTTTGATGTAAAAACATTTTTGCTTGTCAGTGTAAATAGTTCCTACAGGTGCCACAAGTATGATTATTGCTACAAACAACGCTCAGTAAAGAGGTCGAGGGTTCAAGTGACCTGTGGAGATCATACTATTTTCTTATGCCCTTAGGATGACAACATTCTGACTCTGCTGTATGCGCTTCTGTTGACTGACCATCTGTACCTGTCTCCAGACTTACTGATTCAGGGTGATTCATACATATATGAATACTGCTACTTAAAGAGAAGCCTCTTATACATGAGCTTAAACTCATATGTACAAATGAATAGCAACCAACCTGAATTCTGGAAATAAAATAAGTAACCCACTTGTTAACCTTGTATGGTTCCGTATTTGCACTGCAATAGCACTAGGGCAGTACCTTGTGATTCTGGGTAAAGCAGAAGCGTGCTCTGCCCAAGAGATCTTACTGTTCGAGAGAGAACAAAAGAAGAGTATGAATGACAGATCAAGAGACTGTAAGTTTGTAGAGGCAGCTCTAAACGGAGTTAACAGCCTTATTCGCAAAAGTCACTTAGCTAGACTTATCTGCTTCCTAGACACTGTCTCATCTTGCTCTTTAAATCACTATGAGGACTATCATTATTATGAGGATTATGAGGACTCTGTTTATTCTTATAGGAGCATAAAAGATGTACAACTATGCCTGCCAGGCCATACTTCTGTTAACAGTTCCTGATGGAGAGGCATGGGGCTATCTGGCTTTGGTCTTTAAGTGATGATTCATCACTGTAGCAGGGAGAAAAGCGAAGTTTTAAGGTATCTCTGCTGATAAATATTAAGGACTAAATCACCTGCTGTCAGTGAAGTGGCACTAATATGTGTGTCTTTAAATATGCCCTTAAATTTTGTAGCCCATTCTTGTTTTCTTTAAGTTTTTGAATTGAGAAGATTAATTCGGGCTCCTCAAACTTTAGTGCCCATGCTGATTCCTGATCTGAGCTAGGAAAAAAAAAATTGTATGGGAAGCCACTGCTCTTGTGAACCCACCAACCAACTCCTTACTGCTGATTTTGCAAGGTTTAATGTGTGCTTGCTGCATATCCACGTGGAAGCAGAATTTGAACTCCTTTGGGTTGTACATCTCACTTATTGATTTATCAGGACAATGATTTAATAGTCTCATTCCCTGGTGATCCTATTAACTTCCAAGCAATGGTGCCTGTTTAGCTGTGCACAAAGAGCTGTTCTTAGAACTGTTTTCCTGATTAAAGATTAACAGTGTGATAAAAGCAAGGAAACATGGGCATCCTTGGAGTTTGTTTCTTACATCAGTTGGGTTAAAACTTTACTATCTTTTCTCACTGTGTATCTTCACTTTGTGTTTGGCAATCAAATTCTGCACAGCTCTAGCACGTTTCCTCCAGTTTAGTCAAAACAAGAGGAAAACTTTCTGCCTTTTAAACTTTTAACTCTTTGACCCTTGCACAAACAGCAGCAGAAACCTTTACTAACTAACTAAGGGGAGTTGTCTTTAAAACTTTCTTTGCTATCTCTCGGATTAAAGAGTATTCTGTAAAAACAGTGGAAGTCACTGGGGTGTAGCTAACTGTATAACCATGCTAATGTCTTTTGAAATGGAAGAAGTAATATGCTTCTCAAGTAAACATCCTTCTTCCAAACAGACCCAGGCACGCAGATCTGCTGTTTGCCACAAGCAGCAAGTGGTGCATTACTGGATGGCAGAGTTGTTTCTAAATATATCATGATGTTAGAAAAAAACAGTTAATAGATAAATTGCAATTATGGTTAATATTTTTTAGACCACTTCCCTGACTTGTGTCTGAGCAATCAATCATCCCTGGTACCTTCAGCTCCAATAAGCTTGTTAAATACTTCCCCTTTTATATACCCCACATCTGCACACTATTATGCCCTGGTTTTTTGTCATGCTATATAATAATAATCATTAACAGTATGGAGCAGGGTTTTAAAAGCATAGGCAATGCTTAAAAGCATTGTCTTTTAACTTAATAGAACTTGCTTTGGTTCTTCTGCAAGAACCACATATTTAAAGAGATTATTTGTCTTCTCAAAGTCTAGATGAGCACTGGAGAAAGAGCAAAGCAAGGCTTTCGCTTTGCCTTAGGAATAGCCCACATCTTGATCGTGCATGAGTGGCACAGTCCAAGCAAGCACTGTGCCTCCAAGAGAGCTCTGCAGCCCTCCTCACTGAGAAAGAGGAGTGGTAATTTATAGCCGGGCTAGACACTAGTCAATCAATACCCTCCAGGATGACTTCCATCTGTCTTTGCTTTGCTATGCTCCCATCTTCCTTTTGTTTTTGGGGAATAAGTAAGGAAACAAGTTAGACTGTATATTCTGAAGTTCCTGGGTCTGAGGTCTGACTAGCTTTTGTATGACTGTAGAGATAGAGACCAGAGAATTGTGTTCCTTTGAGTAGACAAGAAATCCAAATCAGATCTGAATCCTAAATGATCTCTGCTAGAATAAACTGCAGCTCCCATCTCAGAACATAGGTCTGGTGAGGGGAAAAGAAACCAAAACCACCCTAAAATATTTTAATAATATTCTTTTTCCAAACTGATCAGCATCTTTTCTGAAATTTAAGACTCTATCATTTCTCTGAGAATCTTCCAGGCTGTTAATTCTGAATTAATTAATTAATTCTGAATCTGCAACTTCCAGTTGTTTAGAACAGCATCCAAAATAATATCCTCTGTTGTTTATTTATTTATTTAATCTTACTCATTAGCTGACATGCTTTTTTTCTTTTTTTCCAGATTAAGATTTTTCGGGATCTCTGAAGAAGTACTTCATCTGCGTGAAAGTGGGACGCTAAAAGAACAAGTTGACAACACCACCAGAAAGTACAGCAAAAAGATTTCAACCATTTAGTGACTACATCTTCATAAACTGAACAATATTTAAAGAAGCTACATGGATTAGAAGATTAGAAAAGCATACTCACTTTCTCTGAAACAGGTGATGGTGTGAAGGGGGTTATCTACCACTGTCATTATTAGGAGGGGCAATATCTCACTGCAAAACAGGTGATGAAGGTAGCAATTGTCCCTGGTGTAAGAGCAAAAGTAAAGGCGTGTATGTTTTCCGGCCGGTGTTAAGGCACATAGATACCACTATGACAGGTGCAGTGTGAATACGACATATACTTGGAAACAAAAGTGAGACATTGGAGGAAAGTGAAAATGGAAAACTTTCCAGATGCCAGGTGGAAAATGATATTAAAGCTGTCAAAATAAGTCACAACAAAGACTGAGTTTTCTCGTAGACTAACAGGAGTCATGTTCTGGAGAGGAATGGAGTTTTCAACTACATGACAGAATCTCATAAATTAAACAATTATGAGCATTGGAGGTTAAATTGGGGCTTATTTGTTTGGATTTTTTTTGCTTGGGTCTCACTTTTTTTTTTCTTTTTTTCTCCTCCTCCAAGTGCACTGCAACGGTCCTGATTTGCTCTGAGTTCTGTGGACAGGTCAAAAATGAGTAAATCAATCACACCGTTATTGCTTCACATAGTTATCTGTTCTTGGCCTAATTCAAAACCTATTTAAATCGATGGCAATCCTTCTGTTGTTATCAGAGGACTGTAGTTTAGGGTCTTTGACAGGTAGTTCGAGGTGCAAAGCATACACAATAGAGGCTGGTTATACAGCCTCTGCAGTCATCCAAAGTGATTTTCTAAAACACAGGAAGGGAATGAAAATTAAGACTTTGAACTACCCCAAGGTCAAATACTCTTCATATACGTGGTAATGGATCTTTTAAAAAAGTTAGCTACATCTAACAAGCATTAAGCATCTTAAAAAAGACAGTATTCAGATTTAAGACTGATAATCTGAACAGACAGTCCAATATTTTACTCATCAAAAAAGTCAGCTGTGCTGTTCATGCTCAGATGGAAAAACGAAGATTGCAACAAAGTTTGCTGTTTTTTCTGTGTTTCCTTAGTGCAGCCAAGGGTAGAATCTACACTGCTGATGCAGGATTTTAGTTGTTCGTGCATTCACTTCCTTGCGCTGGTAGATTCTTAGCAGCAATTTATCTGCAATTCTGTGGCTGAATTTTGTTTCGTTATGTAACATTGCTTTAGCACATGAGAATGTGCCTACACTAAATTCTTTATATTCCTTACAAAATACTCCTAACAATAATCCATATTGAGCATGTTTACCCCTCAAATTATAATTCTGACTTAAAAAATAAAAAGGTCCTCTATTCTTTTAATGATAGGTTTTTCATGCAGATCTGTTAGAAAGAAACAGACCCTTTAGGGGTGTGGGTAGAAGCTTGGTTGCCGTTAGATAGATGATGCAGTAGGCAGTAGTGGTAACTGGAGACTGTACACACAATAGACCATAACGGAGATCATTATGGAGCTGTTAACCTCTATTGTGTCAAAACGTAATTAGAAAGTGGTTGAATTTGTAGATTGCTGATCCAAGTGGTTCCTTTAAATTCAACAAAAATGAACTGAAGGGCTATTCTGCATTTGAGTTATAAACCCCTGAAAATATCAGTTTTTAATGGAAATAATGACAGGCCTTTAACTGTAGCTGCATGGATGGTGCTGGTATTAATAATGCAGAAGTACAGGGCAGGACAGCTCTTGGATGCTGATGACTGTTCAAGTGCAGAAAAACTCATTAAAATGACCTAAAGGAGGGTATATTATTGTAACAACTTTTTTCCTCAGTGCCCTTCAACCATCATAATTGCACAGTATACCTAGCAACTTGAAAAGATTCAGAAATGTGTAAGAAGTATAATGTCTGGCTCTAGTCAGCAGCAGCATAATTATATGAATATATTGTGTATTCTGCATCCTGTTATTTGGTTTTGAGAGCCCACAGATTCTGTAGATGATGAATAATGTGGTATCTAGCAAAAATATCAGCCCTAAATTGCTGGAATACATATTCAACCTTAAATAATTGCCTTGGATTTGTGTTGATTCCAAGTAACATAATACTTATGATTAATTTGCAGTTATTAAATGTAAAAAAAAAAATATTGTTTTTGCATTTAGCAACCTACAGATTTGTGGATAGGAGTAGTTGTTCTCGAGGGTATTTATGGGAGTTACAGGAATTTGCTATCTCTGAGGATGAGGCCCAGTAAGTTAAATGACCTAAAATCAGGCTTGTCATGAGATTAGTTTTTCAAGGTTTTAATTTTTCATTCTTACTACTTGTTTCAGTGTCCCCACCCATGTACTTTTCACGGCTTTGCAGTAGTCAGAATCATTGGCTTTGCCAATTGTGCTATATAGTCCTGCTCTCTCAGGCACACACAATACAGGAATAGTAATAATGTCCCTGCCAAATTCAGTGGAAAAGGGGACGCGTGGTTCCTGGGTACCCAGCAGTGTTAACTGTACTCAGAAACACACCATATAATATTGGCTTTGTGCAAAACACCGCCTCGTCTGACGGAATAGTACAGCTAAACAGGCCAGCAGTATTTGCTGCTATTTTGTGCTAAGGATATTTCACAAATGCCAGTTCTAATGGGTTACTTAGGCAAGGAAAGGCACGAATTGGTTAGGGGTTTGGTTTTGTTTGAAGTTCAGTACATGGTTTAGCAGCATCAGGACCACGCTGGGCTGCAGTCACTTTGCAATGTACTGTACTTTGCAACGCACTCAACTACTATTTAAGAGATAAAGCTCCAAATCTGTCCTTTGCACTAGTGTATTATAGAGTATTAATAGTTAGGGGGCCTTTATACAATGTTTGACGGTTGGAAATTGCTAGTGTAGAAGGGTACACAAGATTAAATGTTACGTCTCTCAAATCGTAGAAGTTTACCTCAAAGACATTTTTACAATACCTCTGGAGAACTCTTAAGTCTAAAACTTCTTGTTCTCACTGAATAACCAATCCTGGCTTAAAGTATAGTGTAATGATGCTTATGTATTGCTTGACTGCCTCTGCAAGCGTATCCAGCCGATTTTGTAACCTACTTCAGCTCACAGGGTAAGCGGTGCTGCGGCGCTAGCAGCCAGCCAGCTCTTCAGCAGCACTCCAGCGACATGGCACCCAGGCTGAAGTGCTTCCCTGAGCGAAACATGGGAAGTACTTCAAATATTTTGCAAGTGGGGAAAAAACAATTGAGCTCAACCCTGTGGTCTCTAGCCAAGTGGGAGCAGAAGGTTAAGGGCCTACAATTAAGACGGAGAGATCTTCACCTAGGACTTGAGCGTGACAAAATGGCAGGCTGCCCTGGCAGGAGGCCTTCCTGCCAAGAGGCGGGTTCTGCCGCACTTTCGCTGTGAGGAGACGGGCTCTGTGTTGGGCACTGGGCATGGCCTCGCACGGAGAGGCCTCTGGAGATTCTGCCCTTGGTGCCTCTTGGGGAATTAACAGCTGAAGGACCAGTTTGCCCCCACAGGAGGTGCTGCCCGCGAGTGGGCTTCCCCCCTCCTCCTGCTGCTGTTGAGGGGGCGGAATCCCTGCTGTGGGCGTGGGGCTGCCATGCTGAGGTGCACACACACACCCTTTTCTCCTCGCCCTTCCTTGAGGG
>NW_010247999.1:0-28147 GCF_000690775.1 Eurypyga helias
TTCTATGATTCTATGATTTTGTTGATTAAAACTTGTGTCGTTACAAAAAACTGAGTGGGACAGTGCAATGAACTCCCTGTGCACTGATGGGACCCATTTCTGTTTGGGTTGGCAGACAGTGTACATGCTGGTGGGAGGTAGAACACCACCACTTAGGTCAGTCTCACTTGTCATCGCTGCACTGTACCTTTTCTCACTCTGAAAACTTCCTTGAAAAAATTCTTCCTTTGACTTTTCAAAAGGTGACTGCTGGATAGTGCTTTGAGACTTTCCTGCTGTGACAACTGTCTTCAACAGACCTTTCAGAAAGCTGAAAGAACAAATGCATTTGGGAAGAACTTGTTTTAACTGCTTCCTTTGAGAAGTTTTTTTTTAATACTGCTTTTAGTGCTTAGCTCCCTAAGGTCAAATTTTCTTTCTCTTCCTTTGGAAAAAAAAAATGGGCAAATAAGGAGAGCAGGCTACATAAAACTGGGTATGGGTCTTTGCCACTCTGTATTTGATGGCATAAGTCCCAGGCAGATGGATAAATGCTTCCCACCAGCAGTCTCCTCTTTCTTAACTCCAGTGTTTATCACTAAGCGCTCTCACCAGTGCCTGCTGCCCTTATATTGCTTGTGCTGAGAGCACTTGATAGCACAGTCTCTAGGCATTAAATTCCAGGTATTTCTATACCTTTTTCCTGAGGCTTCTGCTATCTTAGAGAAATGTCAGTTCAGTTATACCTTCTGCCGGCTCCTATCTATCCATCCTCAGTGGGCCATTATAAGATTGTTTCCCATGATATCCTTCCTAGTGACATTTTACATGCATACTATTTTCCCCAAACGAGTTTGCTGCATGCTAAATTTCATGGTAGAATGAATCTCTGCAGCTGAACTGGTACATTAAGCTGGGAAAGTGGTGTGTTATAAGGAAAATGCTTTTAGGCACACTCCTAACATGATTTTAACTGGTGTTATGACCGGGTGCTGCTGTCTTTCTGTTCACAATTTACAATGCAAACATGTTTTGGTCCTGCAATCCTTAAACACATAGAAAGAGACAACTAATTTGCATGGATAATCTTAGGAAAGCCACCTTTGTAATTAAGTGCAAACTGTGATTCAATCCACTGCCAGTATATTATGCCACTTCGATAAACTTTCATTTCATTATTGAAAGTCAAGATTCCCTTATTAAACTTTTCTATTAAAACAGAATGTGAAGAAGCTTCCAAAATCCACATTGCTTCGCTATGCTCCTTTTATTCTAATGCAATGTAAATAGGCAAATAAGATATCCCATTGTGTTAACCTAAGGGTGTTTAAACATGCCCTTGAAACCAAAGACAAAATAAAGCATAATTAAAGATTTCATAGGAAGACAGCCCTGTGGCACAGCTTGCATTCCTGGCAATGCGAAGCAAGGTGTTGAGGACTGAAGGGCTATTAGGAGGCTGAGAACATCTTTAGCAAACTGTCTGTGGGTATAATACATTCCTGGGCTCTGAGCTGGGCTAAGCTCCCAGTGAGATAGTCTAATAGACAGCAAATCTCTCCCTCCAGCTGAGCAGGTTGCTGTCAGCCATAACCTTGAGACAGGACTGCAGCACTTTAGGTTGCCTAGGAAGCTTTATCCTAAGGCTTTCTGTACCTTGACAACCTGAGGAGGAGGAGGTATTTCAGTGGGACTGTGCTCATCAGCTGGAACAGAGAGACTCAGTGGTGATCTGGTCTTGGCCTGGGGTGGTGTGCTAAACAGTCCTGCTGCTCTTGGGAACACTTGAGAGAAAGCTGGAAGGGTTTCATGCAGCAGCATCTCAGATAGCCTCCTCCACCTGTCTTTGCAGGGGACCGCTGCCCTCCAGGAATACCACTTACAAAACAGAGAGCAGGAAGAGAAAATCCGTGCTGCAGGCCCGTGCAGCTCTGCCTCACTTGAGACTTGGTTAGAGGTCTAAGCCATGCACGGTCTGCATCACATGCTGCAGTGCCGAACAGTGAGGCCACCGCAATTCCTGGAAGCGTTGTGGTTGCGTTAGTGAGATGCTCCAGTGGGTTTAATTACGCTTCCTTAGGTGTCCTCTCTGTGCCTTAATTCACTTGAGGTGTCGAAGCGCTGGTGCTCGCGAGAGCGGAATCAGCTCAGTGCGCGTGAGGATGCTGCCCTGGTGTCGGACTTGTGCCCTGCTGGCTTTGCGTGGGGGCTGCACTGTGACCAACCGAAGCGTGCCGGGCACAGGCACCGCTCGTCATTTGAAGGCAGGTAAACAAGAGCTTTCGGCTGGTAACTTGTCAGTGACGTATTACTCGTACTCCTCGGATAAACTGTTTCCCCTTTGGACTCAGCTTCCCTTTCCCTGCTTTGCTGCTGTAATTTTCCTGCACTGAACAGCTTTTAACGCAGTGCTTGGTGTGGTGTTGTAGGCGGGGTATCGATACACTTTGTCAAGTTCCTCTGAGTGTTTTTGGTAGGCTGTGAGTATTCCAGTGTAGCACTTCGTATCTTCTTCACCTTCTGCCCTCCCCCACCCTCCCAGTTCTTGTCCTGTTTTGATGCCTTTTCAGTCTACTGGACAAACTCGTTCTTTTGATCATGGAATTGTAATCTTTGGATTATAGTAATCACAGGTTTGAGTTTGCCTTGTGCTTGTACGTTCTCTTTGTGTTTGCGCTGATTTTTTTTCTTCAGCTTTGAAAAATGCGCGTTTGAAGTATGGAGCTGTATTGGGAACAGTCCCCAGTCCATGTGGAATGATAGGATATCCTTGTTTTTCTAGTGGCAATGACCTGTTTGTCTAATTTGTATCAAACAGTTCCAGGTACTTGGTGTATCTTTCTGTGAAAGAGTATGTTTTCTGATATTTGTTATTTTTGTGTTCTTTAGGTACCTATGTATTTTCTCTGGAATTGAAGTTCTGAAATTTTGTTTTTACACTTTAGCAAAACAGTTAAGGAGGAATTTCAGCTAAGTCAGTTGATTAGATATTCTGAATCTCACTAGCATATTTTTGCAACCTTTGGTAATTCTTTTTACTGACTCTTAAGCTATTAAGATCCTTGTGTTCCTCTGTAGAACTGTGTGGATAAGAACAGTTCTGTGCCAGGTATTTGCATTACAAAAATCTCTAAAGTTGGAAATGAAATGCAAAGGGTGCTTCAAATCTTTTGAAGGCGGGTAGTCTTAGTTATGGGACAATCTGTTACTTCATACCTGGCAGCATGTGAATTGGTCCCCTTCCACATGCTGGGCTCTGGCAGAGACGGGGATCCCTACAGCACTTATCCATACCACCTAGCTAGTCTTAGTCAACAGCCAGGGATTAGGGCTAGTGAGGTGATTTTCTCTGCCTTTCATATCTCTAAAGGAAGGGGGAGACTGCATTCTTTTTTCTTACGTTGTCTTGACACCCTGTATCGCTTCTGTGTAGTAAAGCTTGTGCAAAGGTTGATTATTTGATCCTAGTGGTGAATCTTTACTGTGCCTTAGTTCCTTGTGGCTGCCAGAAAAGATCAGCTTCGAGTAACTGTAAGCTAGGCAAAGCTGAGGACAGACGGTAGGAGGGAACCTGATGTGATGTTGCGGATGTTGCTCTGAGGTCTGAGACACAATTGAATTGTCTCAGAATGTAGAATGGAAGCACAGATATTTCCAAATATTTCTCAACCAAATGAACTTGCTCTGTTCCGAGGACTTGACTAAAAGAACAGATCATAGTATATCCTAGAAATCAAAAAATATTCTGCTTAAAGCCTGTTAGTTGGCACAACTATAAAAGCAGTGATTAAAATTAGTGTAATACGTTGCGATACAGCTCCAGACTTGTCGCTCATGACCAAGCTTTAACTCATCCTTTCCTGTATTGAAGAGGTGGGACCTTTCCTAGATTGATTGTTTCCATTCTAAATGTTATGGAATTACGAAGCAACGCTTCGGAGTGCACTGAATTTATGGCCATTATTTTGTAATGAATTCTGGTTGAACTGACAACTTTAATCAATTCTACCTTTCAGAAGTATAAATAGAAAGGAGAAATAAATAAATAATACTTTGGCCACAAGGCAGTGCGCCGTTTGGAAATGAAGCTTGAAATGTCCAACTGAGTTGCATGAATGAAATATTAGGTCTCAAGTTTGTAACCCTGGCTGGGATGTCATGGAACCCAGTGTTGGCATGTGGAGATTGTCTTGGAGATTTCCTTTAATCTTCTGAGCTGGCAGGGTATGAAAGATTAAAATGCACTGGATCCATCAGACTTGCCACCTCTAGTTCAGGCTAGTTATTAATGTGCTATGTGGACAGCAATACTTTATTAATTGTATTGCTGGCCAGTGATCAATGTGACAAGCTTAGCAAAGAGCACAGTTATTCATCAGAGAGTTGTCAAGAAGTAATTGCCCTCATATGCATTAGAATAAGCTAGTGTGAGAAGCAGGATGGATGTGCTTTTATCATTTTGAGGTGCAGGTCTGTTAGTGTCAATGAAAATAAAATCTTCTAAGGTACAAGTAAATAAATAAATTGGAAAGGAATTAATTCCCTGACACAGTCATACCCCTACAAAGCAAAACAAAGGGTCATACTTACATGGCATTTATATTTTAAAGTGCTGTAAAAGTTTTTTTCAACCAATTTTTTTCTGTATACAGTATTTGTTGTCAGTTACACCTTAGTATGGGCAGGCACAGAGTTTGTAGCTCTTTCCTTATAAAGAAAAATGGAATAGTTGAGATGTAATTTTGCTGAAAAGAAGTTCTTTAAATTATAAAATGTACAGTGGCACAGACATCGTTACATGCAGAATATATTTGGTTCTACCAAGTCATTTTTTCACCTTTTGTGGGAAAGCACATTGGTAATAACATATCAATGCTTTCTTTCTGCAGAGGTGAAGACTTACACTTTTCACCAAATACTGCTATTTTAAGGACTGGGAAAAGCACTGGGGAAGTGACAAAGGTAAGGCTGAATGTGTAATCTCTGTCCTGGTCCTTGCTGTAGCTGGCAATATTAAGCTTTCTCACATAATAGGTTTTCCCTGTCATCCTAGATAACCTCATACTTCAGCTGTGATGCTAACACATGAAGTGAGGATTGCTGGATGCAGTGCAGCTTTGTGCATGTGTGTGCAAGCGGTTGTTGCTGACCTCCGAGCATGGCAGGGACTCGTCTCCATTGGGTTTAAGGGAGGTAAGGAATTGCGCAGGCTTCAAATGGAACTTAATGATTAATCCAGCCCCACACAACAGTAGTGTGAGCTTAATGTAATACCTCACTGCAGTCCCCATTCGGCTCGGTACTGGCCTGGCACAGCACACAAACAAGGATATAAAATCCTAAGAATGAGTGCTGTGGCCTGCATATTTTGGGTTGAGCATGACCTGAGTTTGGAATTTCGTGTCTTCTGCATAGCTCTATAGTATGAATGTTCATGAAGCTTTGTGTTTCAATTTATATTTAATACATGCACAAACTGGACTTGCACCATACCCTACACACTATGCGCATTTTGCTTTGCTTTTACTCGTTTACATTGTGTCTGTGGGTTTCTGAGAACCCCCTGAACAGAAGGCCCATAGAGAACCTATCCCAGAAGCTTAACACTTCAGAATATAGCTGAGGCTAAACCTGAATAATGATTGTTTATTTATCATGCACCTAAACAATGATGTATTAGGCTGATTCTCCAAGACTGTCAGTCTAACACATTTCAGATTGCTCACTCACTGAAAGTAATAATGGATTGAGGCCAAAGAAAGTAATAATGGATTGAGGCCAAAGATGGGCAGAATTCTGGGATGAGCTAGGATTTCACTGGAAAATAGAGCACTTTGGTAGAAAAGGATGAGCAAAGGACAAGTCAGTATCTAGGTTATTAAAAGGAAAGCTGGCAATGTATGTAGTTTAGATTTGCTCATGATAGTCCATAGCCTGTGTGATAATGAGATCTCTTTAGAATGGATTTCCTTGGCATTCAGCAGCATCGTTTTTAATGATCTCATCTGGAAGTTCTGCTTCTGTCTTGCCAGTCAAAATGATCTCATCTAAATATTAAGGAAAATGCTGATAGTGGACAACTTTATCACACGCCTAATGCCTGCTACTGAGATAAGAGAAATAAAATATTCTTAAAATAGGTGAGAAATTCTTTGTCCAATTTCAAACCCACGCAAACAGACAAGGGTGAAAAATGTGATATGACTTTAAACATCATTAGCGTGATCAGCTTAGAAAGAAAAAGAGCAGTGAATGTAAAGGGAGAGGAGGGGGAATTCAGTTGTGGTACACACAGAAGGAGCAAGCGTAGGACTGTTTAAGCACCTTCTGTGGTGTCTAGTGCGATGAGGATGTCTCTGATGGCAACTTTCATGCTTCCCAGTGTAAGTGTATAGCTTTATTGTACATGATACAAGGCAGCCAGCATCTTAGTACTGACTCACAGGACAAATTCAACCTTTAAAAAAAATATTTATACACATGGGGGGAGGAGGGGATTGTCAAGAACAAATATTCTGAATGGAGGAGTCTTGCAAAGATGGAAGTTAATGCATAAAGTTAGCAAAGCCTCGTCTCAGCTTCCCCAGCACTAGTGTGAACAGTACTCAAGTCACACGGTCACTGCAAAGCCCTCACTGCATCCTCTGGCAAGACTGTGAACTTGACAAAGGTCTCCCGTGCAAGTTCCGTGCAAACCAGTTTTTCTAGTAACTCATCCAAATGCGACTTCCTTTAGCCATTTTCTGATTTCTGGCCTTGAAACACACTGCCTCAATGCCTAAAAAGTTTTGTTGGCACTGCTTTGGTTTATAGCTTGATAAGTGTCAGACTGGCTGCTGCAGTTTCTGTATTTCCTTGATTCCTTCTTATCTTGGCGTTTGCCTGTGGTTTTCAGTATTCTGGCCACTGTTTGTGTGGCCCACAGAACACATTGAATCTAAACCTAAGTAGGTCCTGGCATTTGTATGTCACAGTAAATTAGAGATTTCGAATCAGTGCAGTTAGTTTTAAAAATAAATGTTCCAGTATTCTGTAGGACAGTGAATTATTGTTATCACTTACATTTCCTGTAGATTGGTTTTATTCTGTTCTCTGTTTGGTTAAACTGAACCCTTTGACCCTTGAAAAATGGAGCAGTTGTCAAGGGAAGAATAGCTTTAAGGAATAAGCATGGCAGCCAGATACTAATGAGTTACCGGATTCTGTCATCTGTTCTAATATTTCACTGAATGAGTGGGAGCTGTCCGCATCCTCTGTGCGGAGGCAGCGTCAGGTCACCTTTGGCGTGTGTTGTGCGTGTATGGAGCCAGGGGCATGACTGGTGTACATGTCTCTATGTTATGTGAGGAAATCTTATGGCTCTAGTCAAGGTGTACAGCCTTTCCTAAACACGGTAAAATCCTGTGCTGAACTGAAAACAGACAAGTTAAAAATAAGTACGTTTATGAGTTGATCTTCATGGCTGTAATACCTGCTTTGGAAGCCTCATTTTCAGTGAATCCACTGGTTGTAGGAGGTGCGGAGCAAAATTCTGTTATACAGAAGATTTTATTGGATTTATGATCCCTTTGCTCTTTTGATACTTAGATTTTCTTTAACTAAAAGTTATAGCTTTTATGATAAATTTAGATTCTGCAAAACATAGCTGGAGTCACCAAGCAGTCAGAGCCTTGAACGCTTACACGGGGACTGCTATGTAATATTTTTTTTTCTCTCAGGATACTTGTGACTGTTTTTTGTCCTGATGTGGAGAATGAAAATTCTGGAGGTACAGTTCTCTCCCTGGACCTTAGGAATTGATCATGCGCCCATTGAATAGTAAACCCCATCCAAACATCAGATGAGATTCAGAAGTAGCTCTAGGGCAATCCAAGGTGCTGCACTTAAAAGAATTGAAACATCTGAACTAAAGGAGGGTGGGGGTGGGTGAGGGGTGTGAATGTGAAACCCTAAAAATGACTGCTGTGTTTTGTGTCTTTTCATTCACACAGTTTACAGCTATTTCACTTTTCAGTGTTATGCCTGACTATTGCAGTGCTTGACAATAGTTACCCCTCAAACCCACTGGAAAATACCAGCATTTAAGGGTCTTCCATCAGTTGGCAGAGATGGCTTAGCAGGCCACCTGACCAACTCTGGGCCACGTTCAGCTGAGGGACTTCTGTATGCTCCATCCTTCAGCTAGAGAGGACACCAGAAGATGAAAGGTGGTGTGCTGTCAGAAATCCTGTATGTCAGACAAGCCACTAAACAAGCTGACAAATGTGTCAGTTATGAAAGGACAGATTCAGATCTGTTAATCTGGTGTGACTTGGAGTTATTCTACACTTGTTCCAAAGATTTGACTCAGTTCTGTTACCTACATGGGCTTCAGAGTATATGTAGTAAATATTTCTAAAGCAGTATCTGCTCAGTGAGATGGGGCAGATTATAACAGCTTGTCACTTAAAATTAAAACCTTCCCCTTACAGTCTATCTCAAATACCTTTCCCAGTCTGTAGACTTCGTGTGACCCTCCAGTGTGACACCAGCACATGGCATGACTGTCTGCACTAATTCAGTCTGGCATTCCCTCTTGTGTTTTGCTACTAAGAGTTTCAGGTTTGGAAACAGGAAGAACTGTGAGTTCATCCTGCCTCTGTCGTATAAACTACACGCACATATCTAAGTACTATACATATGTATGTGTGCATATATATTTGTAAGAATTCCTCATATATTTAGCTTGTGTTTCCCTTTAGGAATAGTTCTTCCTACTTGCATTGTCACAGTATGTAGACATGGCAAGTGAGACCAGGAGTTGTCTGCACTGGATATTGTACAGAAATTCGCAGCGTGTCTTGAGTTTACTCCAGGAAAGAGAAAGTATGCAGTAAGAGAAGTATAGCCCCTCGTTAGGAGAGCAGAGGTTGTGTTAGGGAGGTACAAAATATGCCTTCCAGATTTTAAAAAACTGTCAGATGTTTCTGTCCCAGCGCCACGTCCAAACCACAGAAGAAGACTTCTTGAAAGTCTGTTTGATCCATATGCAGTCCTACTTGCTGCCATTAAGTCCTGCTTATATTAATATCACTCTGAGATACGCATTTTTCTTGTAGGAATGTTTGAATTGCATATCGTAGAAAATTAATATAAAAGTCCTCTTAGTGGTGCCTTTCATCTCAAGAGCATGGTGATTTTTCAGTTTTGAAAAATGATAATGAAAAATGTTCTCTTTTCTGGTTGTGGGGGTTTTTTTTATGCTTTGCTTTATTAAAGAGCTCTTGTGGTCAGCATCACACCATTAAAAACCTAGGAGCTGATAGCCACGATATTTCATGTGTGGTAGACTTTACAACAAATTACAACACTGACTGCTAAGGCTATCTAAGTCGCTGGAAAAAATGGGTTTAATTGTCCATTCTGAAACTATTTCCAGGATCAAATAGAATTTCTTTAACTACTCATGCTCTTTATAACCCGAGTTCAATTCTGTTGCAGTAAATCTGATGGGAAAGCAGCACAGCAAGTTAAAAACAGCACTCATATTTTACAGCACCAACATTAAATTATATGTCATCTTCAAATTAAAGTACTGGACTGAAAAGCTTTCTAGTTGTAATGATTTGTTACTATCTAGAGATCTAATCTGCATTTAAACTTTTCTTAATCAGTGGTTAGGGCAGTGTGTATGTCCACACTTGAGCGCGGTGGCTCAAGCAGGGACAGCTAGAGCCAGTTGCCCAGAACCATGTCCAGATGACTTTTAAATATCTCCAAGGCTGGAGACTCCACAGTCTTCTGTGGGCAACCTGTGCCCCAGTCACTCTTAGACATCCTCCCAGTAAAGTGTTTCCTTATGTTCAGAACCTCTTGTGTTTCAGTTTGTGCCCATTGACTTTTGCCCTTTGACTGGGCACCACTGGAAAGGGTCTGTCTCCCTCTTCTCAACACCTCCCATTCAGGTATTTATATACATTGGTAACATCCCCCTGAGCCTTCTCTTTGCCAGGCAGGACAGTCCCACCTTTCTCAGCCTTTCCTCCCATGTGAGGTGCTCCAGTCCCTTAATCATCTTAATGACCCTTTGTTGGACTCTTCCTTTGTTCATATCTCCGTTGTACTGTGGAGCCCAGAACTGGACCCAGCACTGCAGGTGTGGCCCCACCAGTGTGAGTAGAGGTGAAGGATCACCTCCCTCGACCTGCTGGTAATACTCTGCCTAATGCAGCCCAGGGTGCCACCAGCTGCCCACTGGGCAAGGGCACATCTCTGGCTCACGTTCAACTTGATATCCACCCGGACTCCAAGGGTAAGGAGAGAAGGAAACAGGGACTGAATCATGAGAGTGCTGTGTCTTGGGTTCACATGCTAGCTGTACCTTACCAGGACTAATCTCCGGGCACCCTGGGGACTTGCCTGTGCTCTTGAAGAGGGCAAGGCTTCAGCCCACGAGTGGGTACACATCTCCCATCGTCGGTCCTGCCCGTAGCTGTGGAAGACTGAGGTGAATTGCCTGCCCTGTAGGACCACGTCAGGGTCTCACTCGCTGGCTGGCAGCTGGATGTTTGCACCTCAGGCTTGTAGTCGCTGTAAAGGGGGTTGACTCTCTGTAAGTTAAGTTGAAGGGATCAAAATGCGTTTAGAGAGAGGATGTTAATTCTTGACTGCCAGTTCAGAGCTGTGAGGTTTTTTTTCTGTGTAAGGGGATGAATCTGGTGATAGCATTCACTTTTTTTTTTATGAGCACAATCATTGCAAAGGCCATGCTCATTTTACAGCGTATTTGTTTTTTTGTTTGCTTAGTTTAAAGTGAATTTTATTTCCCTGTTTATGCCCTGGGGACTTTACAAAACAATCTAGTTTGCTGAAAGTATGTGAGATTCTTTCTGAGAATACTTACTGTGCCAAAGTTTTCTTTCTTTTTAAATAATGAGCAATACTGGAATAGAATAGTACTGGAATTCAAGCAACAGTACGGGGAAGAAAAGGACGGGCATGCCAGGAAGCATCTTCACTGTTTTTTTCATTTGAAGGGAGTAGCCCATAAATGTCTCCTGAAGTGCTTTTAAAAATATGTAGTTGTGTATGTTGCCAACATGTTTCCTGAGAATTCGGTAGTGAATTAGGTCTCAGGAGATTTGATTTGTTTCCTTGGCTCTGTTCTAAAAGCTCTGATAGCCTCGGACAAATCCTGGTTTCTTCATGCTTGTATTCCTGGTCTGTGAAAAGAGGAACTGTAGATTTCTGAGACATTATACCTCCTTTGTCTTCTTTTAAGATACTAAACTTTTGAGAGGAGCACTTTCTAACTGTACATTTCTATGGCACTTAACACGCTCTCCAGACTCTGCCTTCCATTAAATTTTAAAAGTGGTGATTTCGGACTAAAACTTTTAGACTTTTACTTGCAGGTAAAAGTGATGCTGTCCAGAGCAGAAAAAACATCCACGTGGGGAAAAATTTCTCTTTGTTAAAAAAATAAAGATAATTTTTAGTAGCAACCAGGTTACTACTACTCTGAAAAAAAATTCAGGGAGGTTGCCTTGAGATGAAGAGTATGAACACCATCGTTCATAGTACTCTCCAAGTGAAAGTGCAGCTCCGCCAAAATCTTAGCCTTCATCCCTTGCATTTGAACATAAGACTTTTCATCATCCCTGGGACCTGACTGTGAAGTCCTTCTTTCATCCCCCTGCTCTTCCAGTGCACTTTTTGTGACACGTTTCATATTGCCTAAGAAGGCGCTTTAAATCAGAGGGAACTGAGATTGAAGTGAGGGAAAAATGTTGACTTGCAACACCTAGCAGGGAACTGATTAACTTTAATAGACTAGCTTAGTTGCATTTAGACCTGGGTAAACCAGTTGTGATAAATCTAAACCTGATGTTAATCAAACCTGAATCTGCCTAAATTTTTATTTAAATTGCCTATTCTTTTTCAGTATTATCTGTTTAAGATGGAGCTACTAATAAAAAAGCCAAATCTCTGCAAGAATGTGTGTTCTTTCATTATGTAGCACTTTGTGAAGCATGCCAGCATATTTGTGAGGCAGCCTATTCTGAGAATTTGGTATTTTGAAGAGCGAAAAGGCTTGGATAGTTTACCTAGCTGTCAATTTTTTCAGGTTTTCTGCCAAAGTTGCTATTGCATGCCAAGTCTTGCCGAGGCTTAATTTGAGATACAGCACCAGTTCAACAAAACTGTCTGTCAGAAGCAGAATTGAAGGTGATAAGATTAAGTGAATGGCTACCCTGTTTCCAGGGTAATCAAATGCAGTAATTAGGAGTTCAGTAATCTCGGTTCTTTTACGTAGTCCCTTGGTGTTACAATTAATTCAGTATTCAGTTTGTGAATTATGTTTAGATTATCACTCAGATGTGTGCCAGCTGGACTTCATTGCACCTGAAGGCCTTTAATTTGAAGGTTATCTGGAACCTTGATCCTAATGCTAGTGACCTCTGTTATCTCTGGCCTTCAGAAAGTGTTTCTTTACTGGTACATCTGTACTGAGGAGCATGACAGGCAGTCATCCTCAGAGTTGTGCAGGTTCTGCTAATGAGTTAGGATCAGCACCTACCTTCCAATTACATTTTACTAATCTAGAAACTAACAGCTGCTGAAGTTTCTCTGTGGTTTTGTAGAAATCTGATATTTCTCTTCTGTATCTAAATGAAGAACAGTGGAATGGTTTTGATTAGAAGAGCTACAGGGACAGTGGTGCTGTCTGCCTGATTAACTAAGTCTGAACCTTTCATGTAACTGGCTTTAGAAGTCAGACTGGGAATTGCACGGGGATATGCTTTTAGAGCAATCTGTGAGCAGAAAACAGAAGAGATCTTTCCACAAAATAAATTCAGCTGCTTGCTGTTTGTAGGTCCATCTCCTTGATCTAACATGATGCTGTTGCCTCCCTTCTGTTCGGTGGAATTAGGATTAAAAGCTTGTTTAAGAGTTTTAAATAGCTCCATCTGTAAATGCAGATTTCTAAGGCATAGACCAAAACCCTTTAACAGACACTTTCAAAAACCAGGTATTATAAACCCTTTTTTATAATACTGCTATTCCTATAAACTTATCTTCACACAATATTATGTCAAACTTGTAGCAAACTATTTCACCACACATAGCACTACTCTGGAGGAGTTAGGCACTGGAGACCCTGGTTGTAATTCTGCTGGGAGTTGTACCTGTTCACTACTCAACCGTTACCCCTATTTTTCTGCAGCATAAATGAAAATCAGGTTGTGAGCTGTTGGCATTAATTTGTTTCTGCTCTCTGCAGCATGCTAGAGGCTGGAAGCAGAGTTATGTGGGATTTTTAGCAACAAAAATGAAGAAAACTTAAACATGCAAGGAAAATAATGCAAACACTCGGCGGCCCTAGCTTTGAGCTGTAGCACGTGAGCCTGACCCAGTATTTGGAACAGCTGTACTGTTTACTGCTGCTATTTGTATTGTCATCCATGGAATTACTTTGCAACCGGCAGATTTTAGGGTTTGGCTCAAACTGGGATGTCATGCACACCCATATTTTCCAGCATCTTTGCTGATACAGTAGCAGATAAATTTTCGGTGTGATGTGCTATCCCCATAGCTGTTAATGGGAACTTTACAATTAAATCCCACAGCAAACACAGCACTGAATTTAATTCAAACTTGTGAATAATTTGACCTAAATATTTTTCTTCCTTGGGTAGCTACCTTGAGTAGACGCATGCTTAAAGCTGACAGTTTTAGGGAGAGAATCTTTCTATGCAACTGATACAGTCCTAATAAATCAAACAGCCTTTGGGGAGCACACTGCGTATATTTATAAAGACTATTCCAGTTACAGAAGTATATTTTAAAGAGGATTTGTGCGTTCAGCACAAGGTCTGGATATACAGAGTTTAACTTGCAAGTTTCAATCAATGGATGCTCTGCCCAACTTTTCCAAACCACAAAACCAGCCTGACTCCTTCGAAATCAATTCTCAGACTCTATTTCCATCACCTATTTACTTTGAACCTTTTGAGATAGTCTGTCAGTGCCTCTAGAAAGTTACCAAAATGGGTCCTGCTTTTGGAGCCACCAAAACCAACCCCAAACCCCTTCTATGATGGGAACCCTGTGTCATGAAATGTGCAGAAAGCACTTCTTCCTCAGTGGTTGCTTCAGTGCCCTGACTTCCCCTGCTCAAAACCCAAGTGTCACGGAGTGTTGTTCACGGGGACCTGTGAAATCAGCCCACCAGCCTGTGACAGCCCTGATGGACAGTTTGCCACTTCTACCTGCAAGTAAGGCCAAAATAGCTCTCCTGTAGCTTTTCTCATAACATGTTTCTAAAAATTATCAAGCCCTATACATGATCTGGCTTTCTAATCCACATTCTTTAGAGCTATTGAAATAGCAGAATTTGTTCTTATATGTCTATGAAACCAGGAGATAGTCCTTTCTAGTCAATCCAAAATGTTCTGACCTTAAAGAGTTGTTTTTTTAAATGAAACAATTCCATCTTACTTTTAAAGTATAAACAGCTTTGGGAAGAATATCCAAAATTTTTTATTTAGAAATAAAAAAATTTAATTCCTGAACTGTATTTTTCCTCAAATTTTGTGTTCAGTCCAAATACACAAATAATTTAGATATAAAACTATGGACTTTTAAAGCAAATATAATAAGGAAAAAGTCTTGGCAAGCCCTACTTGCCTTATTATTCTTTGAGTATAGGAGAGAAAATTTGGACAAGTGAGCTAAACTTTTGTTCCTTTCCGTACTGTCTGAGCCTCCTGACCCTCCCAGATCCAGCCCTCTGCAGCTTAAAATGGCGTTTTGGGAGAACCTTGCAGGGCTGCCCTTGCTACCTCAGCCTGGCTTGAAGGAGCTAGCCCATAAAGATGTCAAGAATGTCTTTCTGTGGCAGAGCAGTGCTGGCGTTCAGGATGTGAGGCTGAGGATGGACGCGGTAGGTGAACAGGCCCAGCTTCTCAGCTGGGGCCACTTAAGTTCCACGCTCCTTGGGGAAGCTCCGCAGTTTCATGCCAGCTCAGGGTTTGGTGCACAGTCTGTGTTTGGAGAGAGGGGACTGTTTGGCAACTCAGGAACAATTCACAGCTGTGAAACTTGATGGCATCCTTCCAGCCCCGTGCAAAGCAATCCGCGTCGCCCCTAGGCAGTGGGAGAATGTTTCATCAGTGCTACACCGGTAGTGTAAAAGCTTCTGTAAGTCCCTTCTTCTGTCTGCAATATCTCTGCATTAAAGGTGGTCAACAGTTAAAAGCTTTCGGCTTCATCTTCTGTGTTCCTGCGTGGGACTACAAATCTGACAAGTGTTTGAGCCTGTTGCGAAGAAGTGGGAGATGGAGCAAGTGGGCCTTCAGTTACAGGAATGTCTCTGAAGGAGTTTTCTGCTGAAGTAATTGCTTTTCACCAAGATACATTTGTGAGACAGTGGAGGGGAGCTGATAGCTGTGACCACTTACAAGTAGCTTCCTGATTTCAATTAATTACTGCAGGTTGAGAATGTTGTAATGTCCAAATCAGCAATATCCTCTGTGCACAATGACAGATACCCCAGAACTCTGCAGCACTGTGAAAACATTTGTTGCCATATGACTTTCTATAGGGCGGAGTTCAAACAGTTACTCAAGGAAGCTGTGCATGGGAAAACATCAGCTCTCTGTGCAATTAGCTGTTTTGGCTTTAATTGACCCTCCTCATCAGCCCTGAACTGCATTTCCATGGCATTGTGGAATTTACTGGACAGTATAAGGAGTGTGAAACAACTTGTGTAATGTGTATTTGAGGATCATTGTTTGGTGTCCCTCTCTAAAGATGCTGCGTGTATCAAACTGTTGAGGAGATGAATGTTTCTGCAATGGCAGCATATGGAGAAAAGTTCAGCAGCGTCAAGTGCTGAAGTCCCGTGGAGCATCTTTGGGATGTAGAGTCTTGTGTCATTAATGTAAAGCAGTGAAGTATCTGAATGTAATGGTGAGTGTCTCATACGTGATGAGGCCAGAGGGCGAGAGCTTTGTCTGATTCATTGCTTAACTCAAACACTTACCATTTTCTGCATTTTCAATTTAAGATCAGTTTCCCAGAGAAAAACATCATATGTTTTTTAAGGTGATACTATTGTGTTTTAGTCTTAAACTTGATTCTCTCATGTAGACAGGTCTTGGAAGCTTTCTGTTTGGTGCTTGAGATTCCCTCCTCCCACCCTGCTGGCCTTCTCTTCAATTTCTTTGGAATCTTATTCTCTTGGGGAAAGCTCTTTCTGCTTTGATGATGTCAGATTCCAAGCATCTGAGCTTCTCAAAACCAAATTTGTTTTCTCATTCAAAGTACTTCTTTGGAGCTGTGGTCCTTTGTTTTTAAAGGGATATTGCCAAGTAAAATTGGCCACTGAGGATAGATGTATCAACTTCAGACCTCTAAATTCTCATGGAAGTATTTCTTAAGAAAATAAATATTCCCACTGCAGTATTTAGAACCAAAACATTTTAGCATAAAAAAAAAAAATTTGTGGTGAGTTTGATAAACAGAAAGCCCTTATTTCCCTACCCTTCTCAAGTCCCCTTGGTTCTGTGGTGCCAGCAAGTGGCTGCACAAAAATATTTGCCTAAATTAGCTTTTGCTTAATTTCCAATTTTCAGTCCAAAACCTAAATGAGCCATTAAAGGAAACCACACTGATGAGATGTGCTACAAAGCAAAATATGCCTGGGGCAAAAAGTAGGCTTTTAATTTGTTCAACTTAAATCTCTAACATCTGGCTGTGATGGATGATGTCACTAGGCACATTAAGAATATCAGAAATAGACTTCTGTAATCCATGCCTCCACTGGTTGTCTTTCTCCGTTTGCTCACTCATTTTCTTGGCACACAGCGATACTTTGAAGGGCAAACACTCTGAGCCATTAGTTGAACTTTGGCTTGGATGTGGACCATTGGGCCTGGTTGCCAGCTCCATGCCTGGTCAGCTTGCACCACAGCTGATGGGGAACACGCACAGACCTGCTTTTAGCATTGGGTACCTCAGGGCTGCCCAGGAGTTAGGGATGGGTAGGGGCATCACTTAGAGCGACCATCAGAAGGTGGGGAGATGGGGACTTCAAGCAGCAGTAAGCCACAGCAGTTTTGTGCTGCTCCTTATGTGTTCAGAGGCCTGGTTTGATTCCTGGTGGGCCTGGGGTTGGGTGGTAGGCATAACAGCTGGGGCCAATATTCCCCTGTAGCTGGTGAAGCAAGAGCTTTGGAGCACAGCTGGACTCATACTGGTAAATTCTGCTGCTTGTCACAGGCCTGCACAGCTTCCTCCTGAGAATCATAGAATCACAGAATGGTTAGGGTGGGAAGGGACCTTAAAGTTCATCCAGTTCCACCCCCCCTGCCATGGGCAGGGACCCCTTCCACTAGACCAGGTTGCTCAAAGCCTCCTCCAGCCTGGCCTTGGAGACATCCAGGGATGGGGCATCCACAACATCTCTGGGCAACCTGTTCCAGTGCCTCACCAGCCTCTCCGTGAAGAACTTCTTCCTGATATCTAATCTACACCTCCCCGCTTTCAATTTAAAACCATTACCCCTTGTCCTATCACTACAGGCCCTTGTAAAAAATACCCCCCAGCATCCTTGTAGCCCCTTCAGGTACTGGAAAGCTGCAATGAGGTCTCCTCGGAGCCATCTCTTCTCCAGGCTGAACAAGCCCAATTCTTGCAGCCTTTCATCATAGGAGAGGTGCTCCAGCCCTCTGATCATCTTCGTGGCCTCCTCTGGACTCGCTCCAAGTGGTCAATATCCTTCTGATGTTGAGGGCTCCACAGCTGGATGCAGCACTCCAGGTGGGGTCTCACCAGAGCCGAGCACAGGGGCAGGATCACCTCCCTGTACTGTACAATGGCTGGCTTGTGGTGGCTTACGTAGAGCGTCAGTGTGGCTAGCACCTGACAGTGCTTGGCAAGATGTACCAGCACAGGCACAGCCAGCCTGGCTGCCCTATTCATCTAGTTGGGACAATTTTCTCATCTCTTTTGCTACTCAGAGCAAAAGGCTGTTCACGCAAGTTTAGCTTTGTCACAGATAAAAGATGTTGCATATTGCTCCCCTACAAAATGTGTTACCTCGTTATGGTTGTGTTGGCACTGTTAACCGGATACCCAACTTTACAATTGCCCAGGTGGGAGAAATAGGTTTGGTGACCACCAGTCCTTGTACGCAGGCTAACATGAGATTTGAGGGACCATGTGATCAGCTACTGTCTGTAAAACTATCCTTGCTTGCCTTCAGTCAAGTTGTTTCCATACAAGGTGAACTGTGAGCTCTGACCTGCTCCATTTGAAGCAGTGGAAGCAACCCAGATCCCTTGCGGGAGCAGTTTGTCAGGTGGCTCCCCAGTCAGGTCAGGCGCATACAGTTATACTCTGAAAGAAGGCTGTAGTAGGAATTTTGTCTGTGCATCTGCCCTTTATTGTGGATTTCCTTGTGAAGCACTGTAAGCTTTATTTTCATCTAGCAGCAGTTTCTCTCCTCTGCCTGGAGCAGTGATTGCTCTTTCTGAGGCCCACTGCCCAGTCCTCTGCAGGTAAGTGATGTGTGCAGAGTTAGATTTGTAGTTGTAAAAAAAAAAAAAAAAAATTAGCCTGATTCCACCTGTTTCCTTTTCTGGTTTTTTTTTTTTTTCTAAAACAGGAGCAAATGTAAATGGAGCAGGGAAATTGTTCTGTCTCTAATGCAGGTTATTTTGTTTTGCTGAGCGTAACTTTTTAGAGAACCCTAGTAAACTCAGGGAGTTCTTTCTTGAGTGTTTTAAAACTAGGTGGTTGTCATAGTTCACAGCTGCTGGACTGTGATCTTTCATAATTCGTTGTCCTTTGAACATCTCTATCTCTTTTTCCTTTGGATGTACCTGAAATCATATTTGTGTAGTCACACTTTTCCCACTTGCCAAATGTAGCAAATGTTGTTCCACTGTTGCTGTTTGCCAGGAGGCTCTGACATTGCTCACAATTAAACCGGAGCTGCATACAGAAATCTGTTTGTGGTGGATAAAACTTAAGGGCAGGAGAACCAAGGATCACGAGCACGAGCTATTAATTGAGAAGCAAAATGTGTGTGTATCATGTTCCTGGCTGTGCAGCATTAGGGCACAAACCTGAATAGTTTGAACTGTGAGAATCACTCCTCCTACACGTTCCCTCTAATTCAAGGGCACTCTGCCAACTGGAGTCTCCCACCTTTGCTGATTTGTGCCTAAATGCCAAGCAGTGCAAATTCCCAGCCTCTCCACTCCTTGATTCCAGCATAATTATTTAAAAAAAAAACTCCAGGGTGTTTTTCTGGTCCTTGCTGTTCAAGAAAAAAATAATATTGACAACTTTCAGGGGCAACTGAAAGGGAGATTGGCTTTCATTTATGTCTGGGAAGCACTGATGGCAAGACCTCTGGTCTAAGAGCAGTGGGGGGCCCTGTCAAGTCTTTTTCATTGGAGGATCTAATCCATCTCTCTTAGGAGGTTCACAGATTGTCTGGTCTGATCCACTTGGTGCCACAGGTCACTGCATTTCATACAGATTGCTCTGTAACGAGTCTTACCCTGACATTCTCAAGCATTGACAACAACCAGAGGGGTCACAGCACTGTGGCAGCGGAGACAAGGCCATGGAAAACTTTCCTCTTGAGTGGTTTTAGCTTTTGCATTGTCCTAATTCGTGTCTAAAATTTGACCCTGGTTTCACTGCAGTATTCAAGTGTGCAACTCCATCAATTCCAATAATTGTTGTCCCTCTAAATATGTCTTGACACCTGGGTCTTAGTGTGTGCAGCTGGATTTTCAGATTCTACAGTGTAGCGATTGCGTGGGTGTGTTTGGCAACTGCAGAACGTGTTGGTGAAGTGAGCTGTAAGATGAACCCGGACTTGCAAATGGTAATCTGAAGTGAAATGCCAGCGCCTTTTTTCTTATTCCACGTGTACTTGTCTACTGCATTGTTTAGAAATGTCTCCAGTACTTAAATTTGGGATGAAAAGTTTCATTTGCATTTTCTTCTACAATAATCTGAAACGTACTTCCAACAGCAGGAGGGATGAGAGGAGAAAAACCAATAATCGATTATGTTAAGAACTGGATATGATGTAGGACAGAAATTTGGAGCTGAATTTTTAATGTGATAAGGCAACTTGGCAGTCCTGCGTGGTTTTCAGTTGTTTTATAGGGGGCATAATGCCATAGAACAGGAAAGTGTCATCTCTCAGTGGCATAGGAGGTGGGGAGAGCTTCTGGTTCTTTATTTCAGGCCTAACTAATCAAAGCAAATGTGATGCGGAAGCTGGGAAATTTACTGCTTTAGAAAGTTAAAAAAATATCTAACATCCCTGGGTAATGAGTTGCAGTGTATAATTGCAGTTTATTAATATTTTCTTTCATAAAACAAAAGGGGTACTGAATGGTGGATAGGGAAAAAAAAAAGATCCTGCACTGGCCAAGGAGAATCATCCCCATGAACAAAAGGCTGATCCACGAAGGTATTTCAATGTGGATTCCTCAGCTTCATCTGGAAGTGAGATGCTTTTGGTTTTCTAAACCTAGTTAAGTTAATGGTCTTGCACTAGTACAATGAGATGAAAACCCCAAAACAAATGGTTGATATAGGTTAGACTAATGGTAAGATCACTGCACTGGCCAAGGAGAATCATCCCCATGAACAAAAGGCTGATCCACGAAGGTATTTCAATGTGGATTCCTCAGCTTCATCTGGAAGTGAGATGCTTTTGGTTTTCTAAACCTAGTTAAGTTAATGGTCTTGCACTAGTACAATGAGATGAAAACCCCAAAACAAATGGTTGATATAGGTTAGACTAATGGTAAGATCAATTGCATGTTGTCTGAATGTTCCCCTCGTTTGGTTATTTTAACTAGTCACATGTAGCTTCATTTCACCATGAACAATTGATCCCTGTTCTTTTATACCACTTAAAATTTTGTCATATCTTTCTAAAGATTTTCTTTAATTTATCCTGTATTTTTATGCAGAATTTTATGCAAATAGAGAATAAATAGAACTTTGAATCTGCTTTAAAACAAGTAAATTCATTCTGTTTTCCTGTTGCCAACCAAAGTGCAGGCTTATTTAAGGTTGCCTCTTGTCATCCTGCCATTGGCCACCTCAGAATATCTACACTCTCATTTGGATGGACTTCAGGTTGGGAGTACTCTGAAGGGGCTGTGAGGTGGCATGTTGTTTGTGTAAGCAGGTGATACGTATTTTGATAGAGGTGCTGGATGTTTTATTTTAAAATTTGATATGCCTGGAGATGTCTGTCTGCTGGGTCAAAATTTGCTGGCCCCTGGAGAGTACTGCAGAAGTATAACAATCAGTTTATAAGACAGTGTGTCTTTTTTATTAGATTATTTATTGTTGCCAAGGAGAAAAAAGAGCTCATTTCAGTGAAGCCCTGGGTCAGTGCAGCATGTGCACTCACAGCCTGAGCTGCGCTTTTGAGCGATGCAGACCTGCAAGCCATCAGAGGAGCGCATGCTGCAGAGCTTGGAATCTGACAGTCTTGGAGCTTTTGTGATCTTTCTGCCACAACTCAACAGAAAACAAGCTTTTCATCAGGCAGAAGTGCTAAGAATAGCAAACCCCACACTCAGACTGTGAATAGAAGACCAAACTTGTGAAACTGAAACATATGGCAGAAAGCGAGCTGCAGCGCATCAGTCAGCTTTGAGCTTGCACATGAGAGAGAGACTTGCCAGCTGGGTGTGGAAAAATGGGAAACCAAAGACCCTGTAGGTAACTGAGTTTGGAGGAGGGCAGAAAGCTTGGTTACCTCACTGCACAAATCCAGGTATACAGTCTTGAATCGTATAGATTACCTGGGTTAAGTTATATAGCTCCACATTGCTCTTAGAGTCAGCTCCTCAGTTCAGCTGATAATCAATTCTGTAATATTAATATTCTGAGTTTTAGGACCATGTGGTACTCTAAATCTAGCATTTGGAGTAGTGGGAAGCTCAAGATCTTTTGAGGCAGCAAAACTAATGGAAAGTTGGTTTTGGTAGGCATGATTCTTGCCAAATAGGAAATGAGAGGCGCAAAAGCATTCTTCTGAGTTGAAGAACGTCTGATTTTCCTATTCAAAAAGAGTGAGATGAGGTTTTTACCCTGATGTGTGGTTAAGTGTCCTAAAATATGTTTGCTTAGTAAGGGAATAACAGTGGAATATGTGATACCTGAGATCAACCAAGAATGACAGTCCAAGTCTCCTCTCCCGAGAAATTTTTTTTCATCCAAATATAGAGATCACTTATTTGTACTTTTGGATTTTGTTAGTGCTGGATCTCCTTCAATCTTATGTATGTTTATGTAGCATTTAACTGGGCATAACTGTAACATGATGTATTTCCAGTAGTGAAAAATACAAGATTTTAAAGTCATCTAATCCCAAACTGGGAAGAGACAGTTTGATATGTCATATGCACTCTTCTACTGGATGCTGTGATGGCATTGATAACTGTAGGACACAATGGTAAAAAAATGAAAGGCCAATAAATCTTCATGGGAAGAGTAAAAGGGACAAGGCCAATTGCAGTGTATGGTTCAGGCTTTGCCTGGAGTGAATCAGTAGAAGCTTGCAGTAATTAATTTTTACTTCATAATCAAAGTACGAATTGTGGTTCTGGGAGAGGTGGGGAGGTTTTTTCATATCTGCTGGAACTTTCTCAAACTGAAGGATACTTGCTCTGCTGAGAAATCAATGCAAGAGCTATTTCAGGGGTATATCTCACAGATCCCGTTATTCAGTGGACCTGGAAGTCTCATCCCAATTTGACACCAAAAATAGAAAGTTTAGCATATTAGTGCAACAAAGTGCTTTGGCCTTCTGGTAAGAACGTATTATATTGCCTGCTTGTTGCTGACCGGTAGACGAGCGGTGATAACATGTCATAAGTTGTCTTTATCTACTACAAAGAGATGACTCTGCTAAATGAAGGTAACTATGTAGAGAATGGAAAGTGTATGTATGTTTGTGCTGTGGTAGATCGTAGACGGCTTAGGAACCCCATGACAGGCTCCTAGCTAAAGACATGAGGTGCTGAGAGATGAGATGTGTGTCCATACTACTGAGTAATGAGTTGAGTTTCATGGGGAGGATAGTTTGTCACCGGTCCTGGAGCTGCGGCCAGGACCGCCACATCCAAGCCCACCGTACCAACTTGGTATTCTGGGCTCTGTAAAGAGAATCGCCATCAGGAAACACAGTTTATCCTTTCCACACAGGATAGACCTTACTGTCATTTTGCAGACATTTTATAGCTTTTTATAGGTGCGGGACTTCTGTTTCCTGCAAGCCTGTACTTTCTGCTGGCAGATGACCTGAAATGCTACAGGACCTGGCAGGGATTGTGTGAGCAGAATGTTTTTTACTAGAGGAGAAGCAAATTTCTGTTTTTGTAAGTACCTTGAAACTTCGTCATCAGTGCCGTATTAACTCATATTAAAATGAATTGTCCTTGGGCTGAGACTTATTGTTACATACTACTGCAAAAAAAATTGATAGCCAATTAATATGTCCTAAAATTTTTGACAGGATTTTAATTGCTGGCAGCTGTAAAACGCAGAATCTAACACTGTATTTGAGTTTAGACAGGAAGTGATTTGGACAGGTCCTGTGGTCTGCGCCTTGTGTAAGCTCAGACAACATGATCCAAAGCAGTGGTCTAGGATTATCTCTGAACAGAAGGAAAAAAGGGTGGATCTTTCAGTATTTCCTACATTCCCTGTCAGTATAAGGGTAAAAGATCCGTGGAAACAGAAAGTGATGTTCCCAGTCTGCAGACTAAACACATCATTCTCCCTACCCTGCAGCAAAAATGCTTTAACCTAAATCTTGTGTTCTCACCTCTTGAATTAATGTGCAGTTGACTGTTATTTTTTCTGAGGCTTAACTACCCCAGTTTTTCTTGCACTGGGACATTATGGACATCTCTTGGACTGAAAGCTGATCATACTTCTTTCTCTGATGAACTGAGGCTTTCAAGTTGACAGCCATACTAAACCACTCCATTCTGCTTTTTTGAAATCTGCTTCTCCTGTTTTTCAGGTATTCCCAGTGTAGTGTATGTGTTCAGAACTAGTACTTTTGTTTCTGTAGTTGCGCAAAACGGCATAGGAAGGCATGTCCGCAAAATACGTAGCTGCTAAATTATGCATTTTTTTTCTGGGAGATGATAGCTGTCTTATAACTGTAGCGGGCCTGATGATTTCTTGAGCTGAAATACATCAGCTTTGCACTTCAGCTCTATTTAATCGTCTTCAGATGTTATTCTGATGCATGTGGCTTAATTAAAGATTGTGATGTTGAATTTTTGTCCATTTATCCAAATATGTTAGTGTTTCTTTTCAGATAATAGTTCATGATCTGGCCACTAATATGGGTAACCTGCTGTACAGACTGAAGTATTGTCTTTCTTTTTTCCCCTCTATGTAGTAAATGGAACATGTCAAATATACATGTGCACCTAGGTTTCCTGTTCATTCCTGCAGTGTTTCATTTCTTAATTGAAATCATGATTTATGTGATGATCAGTGTAATTCTTCCTGAAGCGGTAAAAAAATAAAAGTTGAACCATTGTTTTAGGATTTTTTTCATTTTATTTTCCCTCTCTCATCTGGAGGTTCCAGCTTTAAAATGTTCCAAGCCTTTGTTTTGGAAAGGTTGCAGGTGATCGCAGGAAGTGCCTGTGACTGCTGAAGTATGTATGATACGTGGGGTTGGGATCATGCTGCTAATGATCACCTTGGGCTACTCACCCTACAAACAGGCTGCTTGTGCCACAGGTGTTGCTGCATTGGTGTTTTATGTGTTTGAAAGGTGGAGGAGCTTTGGTTAGCAGAGGTTAACACTCCTGGTGTTTTAACTGAGAGATGACGAAGAGGGACTGCCAGGGTGGTTTATCCAAGCAAACAGTAAGCATGGTTTCAATAAAAGGAAAGCTGTTCACTTTTCTGAGGCAGGATATTTCTTGTCTTGTTGAGAGCATTGTCTAGGAGCTGTATATAAGAAATTCCAAAAGATAAGCAGAACTTCCCATTAGTCTAACATGAGAGAGAGACATTCTGAGATTTTGCTGACTTCAGGTGATATTAGCAGCAAAGTCTTGTTTGCTGCTGGAAACCTTTGCTTCACACAGTGACCTGGCCACCCACTCACCATCTGCTAACCGCAATGCTGCTTAATTAAAAAAAAACCGAATAAGATGTTTTAAGGAGAAGCTTTGGGTTTTGGTATGTATTTAAGTGTTGATAGCTCCCCCTGGTCCTTTTCTGCCTGCTGTTACCTAGGCAGCCCATCCCTAACCTGTGGCAGTACATGAAATTATGTCTTAAATTCAGCATTTTGCATTTGACTTTGCTGAAGTGCATGGTGCACACCAGCCCGTTTCTCCTGTTCATTAAGGCCGCTCTGAACAGCAGCTCTGAGCTGCAGTCTGTCAGCCATCCCTCCAGCTTGGTGTCTTCACAAACATGCTGACGGTGTGCTCTGCCCCGCTGTCCAGGCTGCTGAAGGTACTTGGTGGTATCAATCCCGGTGTATCGTTGGTTTGGAAAGGTGGCTCTTCGAAGTGCACCAGCACTTCATGAAAATGGTGTGAGCAGTGAATCTGTACTGCCGTGGGGGACTGCGGGCGGGCTGTGCACGTGGGAGGGTGTGAGCCTGTTGGGATTCAGCCCATTGTCTGGCCCGCTGCTGTCTCGACACTCAACAGATCGGCTGAGGGATATGTCACGTTTTTAGGACTCTCAGCTAGCCACAGCTGGATGATGCGTAGCTGTGCTGGTAGGCTGCCCCGCAACCCTGCAGTAGCCTGTGTATAGCTGCAGAGATCTGTTCCTCTTCTGTTCCTAGGAGCTTGCTCTGGGCCCACTGTCCCAGCCCCTTTTCACAGGCAGCCCCTGCCAGTTCTAGGTCTCTGGGCTCTCCTTGCTCTTTTTATTGCCAGATACCTTGTGTTTTCAGGACCCAACAGATACAGATGCATTCTTGAAGGTGGTCTGAAAGGATTTTACCTAAGTATGTGAAGCACTGTGAAGTGTCAGACAAAAATTTAATCATCCAATACACCATTGTCACCACGAGCATTAGTAACATGGCAGGTCTCTTAGTTCTGTTGAGGGGAGGAGCAACCTATCACTGAATTCATGAAAAAGTTAATTGGGAGGGAGCAGCATCTGCATAAGTACCTGCTAATTTTATTTTAGTGTATGTAGCCCTATAACATGTCATGGTCTCTAAGATCTCTGCTCATGATTTGGAATGTTGCTAGTAAATATCTCCTTGGCAATTGTCTTAGTTTTGTGGTGGATCATTTCTTACTCTTGAACTATGATTTCTACTGTAATTCTGGCCTAGTCCAAGAGACTAAGGAAGAAGATCCTATGGCAGTTATGTGAGAAGCTTTTATCTTGGTTGAAGGAATTGGATCATAATCTACTTTACCAAGGTCCTAATTTGAGTCTATGATTTTCCATGGCCCTTCCGCTATTCCACTAGATTATTTGGGGTAATAGTTAATAACAGGTATGATGGAAAACAGGACTGATAGATAATATCTACTATTAAATATACTATTCTGAGCTCCTGAAAGTGGGTGTCAAATGCTATTATGTGAGATGATGAACTGTGAATCTTATTAGCATGTGAGTGTAGAGAATGACCCAAATCATCACAATGCCATGAAGGTTGAAGAACAAAGACATACCTTAGTGGAGAAAAACATAAAAACAGGGAGTCCCGAATTTGCTATAATGCAGTGCAAATGCAAAGTAACAAGGACAAATTCCATTGTAGCAGAAGGAAAAATGAACTCTGCAGGGAGTGTGTAACTGCCATGTCTGATATCTGCCGTAAATATTTTTGTGTCTGACTTGGTGAAGTCATAAACACTTGCATTTCCAAGTATGACCATTGATTTTTTTTCCAGGTTGACATAACATAGTTATAGCGGCCATGATTTTAGAAAATTTGGGCCTGATCTTTTGTAAACCACTTGGACACAATCATCTTGTATGTGCCAGTGCTCTTAAAAATGCAGCGTAGGTTGTTGCAAGGGTCGGGTGTACAATCAGGTACTGAATTAGTAGCTGCTCTTGAAAAACTAAATTTCTTCTGCTCCCTTAGCACTCAGATGGAATGAATATATCTAAGTTCACAGGAATAATGTAGAGCTTAATTTGTTAAAGGTTGTAAAGCGTTTTCAAGTCTTGCAAGTTTCTATGTAAGTATGAAATCTTAAAAGATAATTTTGTGCTTGATCTCAGATTTGTTTGAAGTTAGTGTGAATTTCCCATTGATTTCATTACTGTGGTATGGAGCTTCTGGGGCAAAAGTCTCAGATCCATGGAGTGAATTTTGGACTATTTTTGGAATTATGTTTGCATGAAGAGGGGAATGTGTGCAGGCATCTCTGATGAGTCAGAATTCTCTAGGGGGCTTTGTTATAATAAATTTAGCCCAAATTCTTCTTCAGCTGATAGTTAGAACTAAGGGGGCAGGGGGAGATGGTGACAACCTTGTCAGAGGCAGTATAATTCCTGGCCTCCTCCAATAAGCTTGAATTTCTGTGCTAGAAGTATGAATAATTTTTAGATAACTGGGAGATAATGTAGGAACTTCTCGTTTGTTGGTTTTATAATGAACATAACATCTCTGCAACTAGTTCTGACAGTGAGAGCTGGGAGTTGTATTTTATTGAAAGCTGATGCATCCTGTTCAGTATAGTGTTTTGTTTATATTTTTTAAATTGTTTGGTTTTGCTAAATCTACTTGGATTACAAGGTGACTGTATAGTTACAATGCCTTTGTATGTTTGAATAAACATGACCATCTTTGCAGATAGTATTGCTATGGCCAGGCTAAAGCTGAGTAATCTGTGCTGTGAAAAACTGCACGGTTTGCCACATAGTAGCTTTTGACTAATAAACGTGGTGTCCATAACGGTCTCGCCCTGAAGCGCAGTCAGGGGGCACTGTCAGTGGCTCCGGTACCTGCAGTGAGGATCCACGTTGCGGTCAGCTCTGTTCTGGCAAGAGCTGCTGGCTCTGCTCTGACATCTCCTGGGACAGCAGTGTCCTCAGCTTGGAGGATTTCCTTGTGCTCTGCAGGTTTGTGTGTTGTGCAGATGATCAGAGGGCTAGAGCACCT
>NW_010247999.1:28410-54049 GCF_000690775.1 Eurypyga helias
AATGTCCAAGGCCAGGGTGGATGGGGCTTGGAGCAACCTGGTCTAGTGGAAGGTGTCCCTGCCCATGGCAGGGGGGTTGGAACTAGATGATCTTTAAGGTCCCTTTCAACCCTAACCATTCTATGATTCTATGATTCTATGATCTCTGACTTTGCCTGAATGTCTGGCACAAGTAAGTTCCCGAGATGAAGGTGGCCCTGCCAGCTCGGGGAGGGGGAGCTCACTGCCTGCGAGCCCAGTCACCAGGTTTACGAAAGCCTTCTGGGCTGCAACATGCTGAATACTTCTCAAATATGGTACTGATGCAGGAAGGGTCAGGCTTCTGTTCCTGCCCTTCTGCTCTGTAATGCACTGGACGGTTTCTTTTGTGCTTGGAGATTAGGAGTTTTGCTGCAGGTAGCCAGGAATGTCAAGGCCAAACCACAAAGCTATTTAGATTCTCAGTTCTTGATATTTTTGACTTGATGACTGGTGTCTTCTTTTCTGAGTGGTAAAGTTATTTCTGTGGTGATGGGGGGAATTGGTTTTGTTGTGTTGTCTTCATATATTCAAGTTTCTAAACTGACCCTTGGCTACTTTTATAGGTCAGATTTGATGCATATTCCAAGTAAATAGGGTACATACCCATCCTGTTTCCACTCCATCTGGGAAGAGGGTTTTTGCTGGAAGCTCTCTTCCAATAAAGGTCACTAAACTGCCTGTCTCCTTTGTTTCTATGAATTGTGGGAAGCTCTTCAGCAATATATGTTTTCAGGGTTCCCACATACCACCAAGACTATTATCCACCGCAAATGGGCACGTGGCATTAGCCACGTTGAGCCCAATTTGTTTTGCTTTTTACGACCTTAATCCTTGGTTCCTAGTAGACTGCCTTATTTCTCCGTCATTTCATTTTCCATATAGCTTACCAACTTTTATATGAGTTAAGGCTTACAGCGTTCCGATTTAGTCCCCTCAACACAGTTTTTCTTTCCCTCTTTGCTGGAGGTGTTCTCTCTAATGGTCAAGAAGATGCGTGCTTCTGGAATGGCTTGAAGAGGACTTCTGTCGGAGAATATTTTAAGTAGTGTAAAGTGTCCAGGATTTACAAAAATTCATGTCATGAGAAAAATATAATATGGCCAAAGTAAGAGGGGTTTTTGAGAGCAAAGCCTGTTGACTTCATTAAGAATTGTGTTGTGTGATGGCATGGACGTTTTTTGATTAAAAATCTGAAGGAAGTTATTTTACATATATAATAGCTGCTGTATAAAACTGATGCAATCATAATTCATTTAATTGAGACTAATAAATCTGTCCAGCCAGAGTGCTTTTTTTTAGATTGCCGTGGTAGAACGAAACCCTGCACCCTGGCTTTAGACCTTCCAAAGAGTTTCCCACCAGTATAGTCTGTCAGCGAATGAATGACTCTTAATGGGCACGCATACCTACCCAGGAGAGATCTGTTTACGTGAAGCATCTGCTTTACATTGAAAGGTTGGCTTTCCAAGAATCTTTCAAGCTGTGTTGTGAGGCATGAAGAGGTCAAATGACTTATCCAAGTCTTACACAATGCCAGCTGAAATTAGGATCCAATGTGCTTCTGGCTTGATTCAAGTTTTTACTCGAGCTGCTAGAACACAGAGCTGCTAAGCTGACCCAGGAGGGAACCCTGGTGCAGTCGGCCTCACGCTTACAGCTTGCGATTGAAAATGCTTAGGGATTTGCTGGTGTTTCTGACTCCCGCAGGACAGCATAGTTCATTTTGAGAGGGTCAGAAAGACATTTCTTCTTTTTAACAAACAATCCTTGTAAAATGCTAAATGATAAGTATAATGTGAAAATTGTTAATTGCTTAGTTGCATTTTTTTTTCTATGGATGTTTTTAATTATAAAGCAGAGTTGTTACTTGAAGCCTGTAATGGCAAGGGGAAAGTAAGAATGAATTTACTGGTGTCTCAGCTGGATTCTCTTCATTGCCTCTCAAGGAAAGAAGCCTGTCCCAAGTAGGACATGTTGCTCCCTCTCTGGAAAGTAGAGACTTAAGAGGAGTGAGGAGTCCCCTCCAGGCACCGGGAGGTTGCACTGGGATTAGAGGAATTCCCTAGGCTTCAGCTGCCAAGCTCTCGGTTTATTCAGGAGTTGAACGACAAGTTTCTGTACGAGAAGAAAAATACTGTCACTGAACAACTTAGGAACATAAACCCTCAGTGACAGGCTGAGTGTCAAACTTGGGTTTTCAGCCGGAATAAGGTGCATTAGCCTTGCTAATATTTAAGATTAAGGGCTGGGGGGACTAGCATTATAAAAGAATTACTTTTCCTTGAACTCCTCTTGTTTTACTACACTGTTGAAGGATGTTACCTTAGCTTTCCTATGGATATTGGCCAGTGAACCTTGTGATAGTTTTGTGGAGGCTTGTTACTGTCTAATTCACCTTTCAATACGAAAGTGAGATTTTTCAATTGCTTTCCAGAACTTTGTCTCTGCTTGCTTCATCTGAGGTACAAAGTTTAGACCAAATACTACAGTGTTTGAAACAGTTGACCTGATTTGTCATTAATTCAGGTTTATTCTTCATCCTTAAACAGATGGCGATTTTGCCATATAGAAAAAAGGCTACTTTTGCAATATAACGCTAAAATACCACCCAAGTGCTGGAAATGTTCTTTTTTGTGATTTCTAATTCAGAAATGTTATCTTCTATCAACATAAAATTGAACATGCTGTCAGATGTGTCCCGGCGTGACTTATAGTAAATCTTTTCGAGACACTTTCAATATCCTTGATTTTTTTTTTTTATGTAAGTGAAATAGTATAACATTTTTTACTTCTCTAGAAAAACATTTTATTGTGTTCTGGTAAGATTAGTAGATCCTGGATTGACTTCACTTGGAATGATAACTGATTAGCTAAAATGCTGGTAATGTCATCTGCAAAGTGAATTCTGAAACAAAACTCATGGTTCTCTGCTTTCAAAAGTTACCAAAAAGCCAAAAATTTCTCCTTTTGTTTTATATTTGGAACAATGCTGCTGCACTTTAATACCTGCATAGAATCTCCTAGGTGCTTCTTCAGTGGAATTAATTTAAAATCTAACACCATTATTTTAATCTGTTATTAAACCCAGTTTTTTCTATCTGAGGAATTGTATTGACATAGCAAAATGATGTGCCCATGGTGTGAAAGCATCTGCTTGATGAAGAAAGTGATACTTTTTGTGTGCAATTTTCTTTACATCAAGCACTGGGAAGGAAAAGAAAATGTCTTTGAGCTGCAGACTTCTGGAGAGGAGCTGCTGCACAGGAACATGGCACTTCGAAGTCAAATTGCAACATCAAACAGTCAGGTCTGAAGGTGGCACTTCTGGGGATGCCAAAGCAGAGACAATGCACCTGCATAATGAGATCAAAAGAAATTATATGCAGTTGCTGTCATCACACCTAACTTTTGCATAGCCTTGTTTATTGCTCACTTGAGGAGACATAATACAGAATTAACCCACTGTTATGTGTGTTTATGTAGTGCTGTTTTTATAGGAGTTTTCAGCTTAGGTTGTTAAATTTGGCAGGGGCTCATTTGATTATGTGCTGATTTTCGCCATTTTACAGACAGGAGTAGACAAAAGCCAAAAATAATCAAGTTTCCTCTAATTTTGGATGCCCAGTTTAAAATTCCAGTCAGTAGCTTAGCAATATATGTATTTTTAATTTGTCACACAAATGGGTGGGAGGGTGAGAGGTGGAAGAAATTACCCTAGTTTAAAAGGCATGAGTTTGTTTCAGCCTTCAACTCAGGTGATCGGTGTGGTCCATGCAGAATAGGAGGAAACAAATCCCATGGAACATGAGTTCAGTTTACTATGTGACCTTGTCAAAGCATCTGAGATCAAATAGCTCTTTAATAACAATATGACTACATTAAAAAGCTGTAACTCTGGATAAGGATTTGGGTTTGTGTGTAATTGCTGCAAGTAAGTTTTGGCCTGTGCTGTAGCATTGGCTCCCAGGCTGTGATGGAGACTGGTAGCCCCCAGACAGTGTTACCAGTATGCTCTAGTCTGGGGGTTTCTTGGTTGGTTTTTTGGTTGTTTTCAGTTTTTTCCTCTTCAAAACTTGTTTTGTTATTTTGATGACAGAAAATCAAACTTCTACGGTAATCCTGCCTACTTGAGACAGGATTATTTTCAGAGGCCATTGAATGAAAGTAGCATCACAACCTGAAGTAATTTTTTATGCAATAGAGCTCTTGTGCAAAATTTTGATATAAATGGGGGGTTGGATTATTTCAGGTGTTACTTCAGTTGAAATTGCAAAAATGCTGTAATGAGTTACAGGGACAGCCATGTTGAGAATTTCAGTTCTCTCTAATATAAAATGAAAAGTGTAGTTCTGCAACCTACTAGCAGCCAACTGTCTTCAAACCATTGTTTTAATGAAAGAAGCTATTTGGCTGCAGTGGCCTATTTTCCAGTTGCATGACTTTGAATAAATACTTCTAGTGGCACAAAATTGGGGTGTTTTCTGGAGTCTTTGCTTTTGCAGTATAAATTTGAAAATAATTCCCTGGGTTTAGTTGTGGGATAACAAGAAAATCATCAGTTTCCACTGTTTCCAATTTCATAATTATCTGTCTTGCATTTACTCAAAAGTGTCATTTAAATACAGGTATTGAGATTACAAACGTGGTTGTTTTGCTTCAGACCTGCTACCGATGTCCTGTGTTAGTTCTGTTCTCAGGTGCACAGGATGGTGTCTGTGAGACAAAACACAGTGGGTTCGGTTTTAATTCCAACAGTAGCACTGCCACATGCGTTAGCTCGGAGTGCTTCCTGTCGTAGTTTGTCCATGGGATATGTGGTTCTGCTTTGGGATCTAGCACAGTGCAATACCCGTCTAACTTTCCAATTACTCATCTGTGTACTACAGAGCTTGTCACTTCATCAAAACTTTGGAGTTTTCACATTTCTGTTATTCATAATAATTACAGTCCTTACTCATCCGTAGCTTACCTACAAGGTTTAGGTGCATATTGAATACGTAGCTCATCGCAATGCTGTGGTGGATTTATTCCATATTCTCCTCTTTGTCTGTGAATCATAGAATCACAGAACGGTTAGGGTTGGAAGGGACCTTAAAGACCATCTAGTTCCAACCCCCCTGCCATGGGCAGGGACACCTTCCACTAGACCAGGTTGCTCCAAGCCTCGTCCAGCCTGGCCTTGAACACTTCCAGGGATGGGGCATCGACAGCTTCTCTGGGCAACCTGTTCCAGTGCCTCACCACCCTCTCCGTGAAGAATTTCTTCCTGATATCTAATCTAAACCTCCCCACTTTCAATTTAAACCCGTTACCACTTGTCCTGTCACTACAGGCCCTTGCAAAACATTTCCTACTTCCAGAAATCATGCTGAAATTTGAATACTCAGATAATTCTGAAAAACTACAAGACTTCCAGTCTGTATTTAGTGTGGCTGCGGCCTCACCTTAGGTCCTGTAGGCAGTTCTGTGTCCCACTGTTTCAGGATGTGAAGGTCTTTGGATGTGTCCTGAGGAGGGCAACTAAAGCTGGTGGCAGGGCTGGAAGGCCTGTCCTCTGAAGAGTAGTTGTGGAATTTGGGCTTATCTCCTTTTGGAGAAAAGGAGTCTGAGGGGTGACCTCACTGCTCTCCACAGCTTCCTGAGGAGGGGAAGTGGAGAGGGAGGTGCTGAGCTCTTCTCCTGGGGATCCAGTGAGAGCACACATGGGAAAGGTTCACAGCTGTGTTAGAAGAGGTTTAGACTGGACACGAGGAAGCATTTCTTCACCGAGAGGGCGGTCAGACACTGGAACAGGCTTCCCGGAGGGGAGGTCAATGCCCCAAGCCTGTCAGGGGTAAGAGGCATTTGGACAAGGCCCTTCATAATATGCTTTAGCCTGGTCAGCCCTGACGTGCTCGGGCAGTTGGACCTGATGTGATCATTGTAGGTCTCTTTGAACTGAAATATGCTATTTTAATGTTTTGAGTATGTTACTGTGTCTAATATTCTAGGTAGCTACAGCAGAATTCCCTAAGAACTGTGCCTTCCTTAACTTTCCCAGTGAATCCGGAAAATGGTCCTCCGTGCGGCATTTCAGGTTAGCCTGGCTACTGAACTAAATCAGGATTACTGGGGCATGCAGTGTAATCTGCATGGTACTATGAGTTGTATTCCACACTGAGTTTGGGACTTGCGTCCTGATTTGAGGACACAAGGTGAAATTAGCTGTAATGGATGACAACCACTGCTGATGTTGGAGTTACTGGAGGACCTTTCGTCAGCATTTCGTGCATCCACCTCATACATCCTTCTCTATCAGCTGGAAATTGAGAATATTCCTTTACGAATCCCCACCTTGCTTCTAAGGCAGGCTCTCAGTTTCCCCCTACAAGCAGTGCTCTGTGGCAAACAGCATTTAGAAAATATTTTCAGTGTTTTAAAATCACTGCTCAGAAAGTGTTTGGGACAATAATAGTCAGAGGCTGGAGAAGTTTGGGAGCTGAGTGTGAGTAGCCAGCAGTGACACTGGGAACGTGGACTGGCTGGCCTGAAATTCCAGACAGTCCTTTTCCTAAAGAAATCTGTACATGACGGTATGTGACAACTGATGTGTCACTGTGAGGAGATGCTAATCCACATCTAGGAAACCTCTGTAAGCTAAAGTAAAGCCTTATGTACAGAAAGAATTTATGCAATGGATTCCAAATTAATGTCAGAGTACAACCTTTGAATAAACTTCTGCTCCTACTGTGTACTGACTGAACAATGGCATGCCAAGTTTGTCAAGAAACAACTCATTTTGGGCTTTGTGGTTTATAAACGTGACTTCCCTTCTAAAGTCATGTTGTGGGACAGGACTTCAACACGTCAAATTGAGCTGGGAAAGATTTGGGGAGAGAACACATTAAGGGTAACTCTCACAACTTTGCATAAAGTACTTTTTCTGTGTTTAGTGATAACTTACGCCTAAGGTCCATTATTCAGTACTCTTCAGCAAATCTGGTCCCTAGCAGGAAATGTTTTTTTTCTGGTTTTGAGGTTTTTTTACTGTTCTCATGAGTGATTCCTATGTCTCTGTATGTTACTACTGACGCAGTACTGCCCAATACTACAGGATAGGTACAGATGTCTGCAGAATTTTTGTCACCTATTTAATATCTTTTCATAATACCATTTCAGACAGACCCTAGATGATTCGGTGTTTCAGCCATACCCTTTTCCTTGCTAGAAAAGATAATGCTGAGCTTTCTCCTTTCTGGTGTCAGTCCCTTTTACTTTGCTAATGCTGCAGTAGGTAAAAACTAAGAATTGGGACTGCTGGATGGATGGTCCTCCTAACTATTTCATTAATCTGTGGGAGGCGTGTTTTACTTATAGGGATGTAGCAGGGCAGTTTATGCCTGGCCTCCTTTAAGCCTGGCATTTAGGTCCAATTGTTTGAAACAATCTCTTGTTTTAGCTGGTTGGGGTGAAATGGAGCTATCTGTCAATTTGAAAAGGTCACTGGCTGTGTCAGAATGACAGTGATTCCAAATTATCCATTAATCTCTCAATTTAAAATTGTCATCCTTCTGATTACAGCTGGCCAGCCACACAGGCTAAAACAGACCTCTTCTCTTATACCCGTGACCAAGCAGCTTTTTTATTAGCTGGTAGATAAAATTGGCAGTGTGCTCCAACATTAAATATTCATTGACTACTCTCTAAAAAGAAATGGCTGCTAACAGGTTGAGGATACATGAGAAAGCAGCCAAAGAAATTACAATTGATTTTCTTGTCTTATCTGCTAAGATTTGGGCTGTATGATTAGTGGAACGCACTTAGCATATTCCTATATTGGTTTGAGTCAAAGGGTGATAAAAGCAGGAGCTTCCTTGCCCCTTTCTACCTTTTTGCGTTGTCTTGATATTTTTGACCCACACAGTATGTTAAATGAAGGGTAAATTAGGGTATGGAAAGTGTAAATCTCTAGGGAAAATAAGACTTAATAGCTTTTGCATTGTCAAAGGAACAGCTCTGGGATATGGAGCAAGTCCCAGATAAGGAGTTGAGGCCGAAAAGGTGTTTAGTTTCCTTACACAGTATAAAGTGTGGTGCCGCTGAGGTTTGAGGAACCGGGGTGAGCTGTGTGCCGCCTGCTGCTACAGACGGGAAGGCAGGGCTCTGACTGCTGCTTCGTGGCTATCACCCACCACATGAGTCCCACCTTCACTGTCGGTTCTCTTGGAAATAGGATAATTGGAAACTGGGGGCTTTACTGAGTGGTCAAATGACGCAGGAGTGGGGCAGTCTGGGGCTGGCAGTGGCCCCTTTGTGAAGGGAAGTCCAGCCATCCATCCTTGCAGCGAAAATCCAGAACACTTCTGGAAGATTTTTGCTGTGGTGTCACTATGATGTGGTGTCCATTATTACAGTGAAAGGCATAAGGTGGGGAAGCATGAAGGAAAGAAATTCAAGGCACATGGAAGGCCAGAAGGTATGTCGCTGTTCCATGTTCTGAGGAACAAAAAGAGCCGGCGTGAACACTGGCGAAACGGTTACGTTGCAAGTGACGGTGGGTTTACTAGCCTCATCTCAATCCTTGTTTATGCAAAACATTTATGTAAATAAGTGATTAGAATCTTTTGGTTCTGTAAGGTGTTTTAAAAAAACTGCAGATCTGTTTGACAATTTTTTAAATTTAGTCAGTGCTGTAACTGCCCAAATACTTTGCTAGTGGACAATGCGTGTTTATCTCCTGCTTTTCCTATCAGTCCACTGTCTCTAATCGTGATGCAGTTGTGAGTTGGTGCTAAATGAAATGAATATCATCATAACATTGGAGTCAGGAAGAAGCGCAAGGCAAGGATATACCCATCAGCCTAGAAATCTGCTGAATACTCTCACATTCAGGAGTATTTTCTTTCCCTGAGGAGTATGGCTTTAGAGCATTTACTGAAGCCAGCGTACTGAGAGTTTTAGAATGTTATGATTATTTATTTGCTTGTTTTAGGCTGTTGTAGATTGGACTTTTGAATGTGTTCAGAGCCAAACAGTGGCCACAGATGACTCTTGAGTGTTTTTACTTCTTTGCAATGGCTATATTACATTTATTCATGGCAGACAACATGGCAGGTGTTTCCTGTGTGCAAATAAGTATTGTACACCATGGGACTGGTAAGACGTGCTGTCCAGGTATATCAAATGAAGGATGAGGTTATTTTTTAGTCAGCCAGAGGAACACAAGCTGTATAGGTTGACTGTAGCTTTACCAGTTAAACTCTTTTCCAGTGAGCCATTTGTGTTGTGTGCAGGTGCCAGCTCTGCTCACCTCTGACTCCTCTTCTATGCAATTTGTTGGGATTTTAGAAAGTGAGAGGAAAGCAGATACCTGCTGTATTGTGTATTTTGTCTTTTTCCAGTTCATCTCAAAGATATTTGACTGTTGGGAGAAGATGTGTGTGTAGCTTTCTTCCTCTAGATTTTTCCCCTCCTCTGTCTCCTGCAAGTTTAATTGCTCATTAAAAGGCAGAGAGAACCACACACTGGCACAATGTTCTGATGAAACACCTAATGACTTTCAGCATTTGATTTATGGACACAGCTTAAGTTACACAGGGGCTTGTGTCAAAACAGGCCAGAGATAAGCTTGCATTTATCTATGGAAGTTAAGGGATAATTATGTAAAAGCATTACATTTTAAAGGAAACAAAGACAGACCTGTGGGAAGTGCATTTTCACAGCATGTATTAGCAAAGCCCAATCAACCTCCTTGTGGGAGGACAATTAACAGAATTAAAAGTTGGAATTTTAATTATCATACAAATTAGAGGGAAATTAATCAGCTAGTATTTTATGACTTGGCTTGGCTTTGAGCATTGCTGCTTGAATTTTATAGCAAAACTTTGATTAATTGAGACACTGCATGAAAGCATAAAATCCTGACTTAGGTAGCATTTTAATGCCCAGCTCACTTTCCATCTGCTACCTCCTTTATGGGAAGTGGCAAAAATGAGATGATGCAGAAGCAAACCTCTTTTTTGTGTGTCGCAGGAGTTTTTTTGTTTGTTTGTTTGTTTATTTGGTTTTCTTTTTTTTTACCCCAGCAGTAACCTCCAAAACCTCCAAACACTGAGATTTCCCTGCATGTGCTGGAAGTTGCTTTTTCCATAGCTCTTGTTTTTACCTTCTGACTACACAACGTGTTGTTTTGTAAATAGCGCCCTGCTATGTGCCAGATTTGAGAGTTAAACATTTTCATTGACTGACTGGAAGCATCATTCAATATCAGTCAAAACACACCTTTTTTTTTTTTTTTTTCTTGCAGAGCTGGACATAAAAACTTTCAAAGGAGCAGCCTAAAAAAATTGAGAGGAAACAGAATAAATGTTGGTGCTATGAGGCCTGCATTATGGATAACCAAGAGCGAGTAGGCTCATGTGAGATCTGAACGCACCTGCAAGCTTATGTGTGGCCTTTGGAACTGCCCCCCCTGGACTCAGCAATGCCTTATCTTTCAGGTATTTGAACCTTCTTTTGGATTGTGCTAATCAGAACCTGAATGCGTTTAGAGCAGTTTGTGGCACTTTGGGAGTATGGAAAGTCTCAGTTCAGCTGCTGAAAATGTGGTTTTGATAAAGTGTTTACTGTTTTCGTGGTTGTTTTTTCACCCAAATGAACTGTTTGGGATTTAGTTCCAGACACTCTTAAGAGATCAAAAAGCTTGAGTGCTCTTTTTCTGGAAAATGGGAGATCTAGATTCAGATTCCTTGTGTAGAAAAAGGTGCTGAATTTGGTGTTTGCACTTGGTTCATCCTTGTTCCTCTTCCTCCTTCTTTCTCTGAAGGTCAGTCTTGCCATATTTGACACTGAAAATCAGAGAAATGACTAAAGTTAAGCTCAGTCGAGGACAAAATGAAACCGAACGCTTTGCACTGCTGAGTTTGGGTTATAAAAACAAAATTCAAGTAACAGTCTTAGAAAAAACAGGCCTGTCTTTCAGTCAGAACATAAGGCACAAATGGATTGCTGAAAAAAGCCCTAGCCACATTTTTATAGGGTCTCGAGTTAAAAGAAGGTGCTTAATTGTGATGCTGGCCTTAGTTTGGAGCACAAGTAATGATCTATGAAGCTGGAGAGTGGTACTGGAGAGTAGACTGTGTGCTAATGAGGACCCAGGTAGCAGTTTTCTGTGCTAGTTAATTTGCAATCTATGTGGAGATATGCTAGCAAGCCTCTAAAGTGAGGTTTTGCAAAAGTAATCACCACTTGAAAGTCTGGAGATACAGCCTTAGGAAGCAGAAGCATGTTGACGGTTAAATTTCCATTTTGAACATTGTTTGGAAAGCTGATGTTGTTGCTTCCTGCCTGATGAACTCAGGAGAGCACAATGCCCTCCCCATCAAAATAGGTCTGGAGTTCAGCATTTCAGGAGACAATAAACAGGAGAGTTGTTTTGGCAAGTGTGCCAAACATGCCAGCTAAGACAGTGTTGCCCATTTAGAAACACTGCCCTGTTTTCTGGATGTTCAGCTTAACTGCAAAGGTTCAGTTCATTTGCCAAAAAGCTAAGGTCAAAGTGTCCAGTTTTCCACTTTGGATGTGCTGTTACTCAGTACTTTCCTGGGTTAAGACAGATTAGATCTGGTTATGATAAAATGTGTGTTTTTAGGTTAAATGCGTTGGCCGCCTTCACAGGTGTGCAGAACCTCCAGAAGAACTCTAACAACATGTCTGTGGAATAATGTGGTGAAACAGCCTAAGGCAAGAGTGCTGTGTTCTCTTTTCTATGGAATTCCAGTTTGCTATTGAATGGGAAAATAGGATAGGTAGGCCAAAACATGCTACTTCGAGCTCCATTGAATAGGGGTGAGCCGTCTCTGCGCTCTTCACTCTGATAAAGTGCCTCAAGGAATGGATTCCACAAGCTGCAGTGTTTGTGGAGAGGAGAAAGTCAGCGAGCTGGTAAAGATTCAGTGATTTATTGCAGAGTGGGTATTATGCAAATCAAAATAATGACTTCATAGAACTGTCAGGTGATGTGAATGGATGTGGCCATCAGGATCTGTACAATGTCACTGTTTCACTTACATTATCAGTGTACTTGGAGTTAGGTTGAAAACAAAATGTTCTTTTATCAGAGGTACTAGTGCAGCTGAAATAGTGAGTCTTTTCCAAACACCTTGACTTTAAAGCTCAACTAGAGAAGTCGATTAAGGTCCTGCAAGTTCTGAATACAACCTCAGCAAAAGCTGGAGGATGTAGAACAGACCAACTCCAGTTGGAAGGGACCTACAATGACCATCTGAAGTTTGAAATAAAGAAGCCACTAACTTCTGTGTGAGATGATGAGGGATGCTACTTTATCAGTGTGGAAATCGGAGCTCCATGCAGTGGATTGAACAGTAGAGCAGGGAAGAAACGGCAGAATTTGTGGCTATCAGTGCTACGTAATGGCAGTTTCAACAGTATCTAAAACTCAGGGTTATCACACCCAAACTCCTCTAAAAGGCTGCTGTTGTAGCATAGGGTCTGTGGGACCCCTGGGCAATTTGAGTTCCTTGTGGGGCACTCAGTGCCTCCCAGCTTCCTCCCATGGTGGCCTGAAGACACTGTGTGGTGGTAAATCTGGAAATGAAATACTTACAGCATTTGGCATTCCTATTCTTGCTCTGAATAATTTGTCCTTAAACTTAGACACGCTCATAATGTTAGACATGCAGGGTCATTTGAAAAGGGCTCTGAAAACCAGGGGAAATCTGGCTCCTGTGACGTGATTTCACCCAGCTGGCAAACTCCATTACGAAGCTGGACCTCTGCTTGAAACAGAGACGCTGTGTTTGAACAGAAGTGTTCTGCCGTAAACGGAAGTGCTTTTGTAATTTTTAAGTGCCCTTCTGTTTTGGAAGGGTCTGGAGATTGCTTGAAGAAAGACACGTATCTAAATGTCAGGATTTTTAAAATACTCATAGAAACCAGGAAAAAGAAGCCAACATAAATGAGAAGTTTCATAGTTTACCCTCACTAGAGCTTGATTCTAATGTTAGGGTAACTGTAACAAGAATTTCCAAAACAAAGTATCCATGTGATGACTCTGCATCCCACCATGTTTCACATTAAACTAAGTCCTCCAATTCTATATGCTGGATAATGAAGTCTACTTTGTCAATGATTGTGAATGTAGTAATTCTCTTACCTAAGACCGTATGTCAGAGGGAAAAGAATTCCATTCTTGGTAAGTAATTACTATTCGTAATTCATTAAGTACAGCTTCCCAGTCTATGAGTGTCATTTTCTAACATCACACATTATTTGGCAGATGCAACCCATTTAGAGTTAACATTTTTAAAGCAGATTGTGTCGAGTGCCTGGTCCCGTTCATTCTTGGAATATTAGGTAGACCCTCATTTTACTCAGGATTTCAGATCTTCTGTTCCTTGGCTGTCTTAACCATTACACGGATCTGAGCTTTAAGGCCATGCTTTCAAGTTTCATGCATAGCACGGTGCAACTTTGCCCTGTCTTGAGAACTGAGACCTAGTTTCAAATTGTTAGCAAAATCTTTTGAACTCCAGGAGTGTTTAATGGGACACTCACCTGGAGCAGGCAGCAGGGGGAGAGTCTGAACTGGAGAAGAGAAGCAATCAAAAGCCTTTGCTGGGGAAGAGGTGAAGACTTGTACAGTGTCGAGTTCTGACAAGTGTGTGCTCTAAGTGCCAAATGAACTTGTTTACCATCACTTTAAGAGAAATCCTGTAGAGCTCACATTGACTTGGGGCCACTGATAACTGTTGTTCTGAAACGGAGATTAGGTTTGAAATGCTCTGCTTTCTTCCTGTTGGCTCAGATGCAGCTGTCCCTAGGCCTGGGGCTGTGGCAGCTGTCCCAGGGAGGCTATCCTGCCTTCTAAAACAGCAGTCTGTTACTGTTAGGCTTGTGATTACTTCTGCTTTCTCTGTGTCTTGGTTTTGAAGTCCCTTTCCCCAGTTTGGTCACACATGGCTGGAGCACCTCTCCTATGATGAAAGGCTGCGAGAATTGGGCTTGTTCAGCCTGGAGAAGAGAAGGCTCTGGGGAGACCTTATTGCAGCTTTCCAGTACCTGAAGGGGCTACAAGGAAGCTGGGGGGGACTTTTGACAAGGGCCTGTAGTGACAGGACAAGGGGTAACGGGATTAAATTGACAGTGGGGAGGTTTAGATGAGATATCAGGAAGAAGTTCTTCCCGGAGAGGGTGGTGAAGCTCTGGAACAGGTTGCCCAGAGAAGCTGTGGATGGCCCATCCCTGGAAGGGTTCAAGGCCAGGCTGGATGAGGCTTTGAGCAACCTGGTCTAGTGGAAGGTGTCCCTGCCCATGGCAGGGGGGTTGGAACTAGATTATCTTTAAGGTCCCTTCCAACCCAAACCATTCTATGGTTCTATGATATTTCTCCCACAGCATTTAATCCCTGGGAGCTTCCATCCTGCCAGCACACGCCTGTGTGGTGTCCAAAGCTTGTGTTTTGAGAGAGGCATTTGGAAGTAACAAAAAAAGGCAAAACAAAGCTGTGGAGTATGTTTTATTCAGTGGTATTTGAGGTTGTAGTTCTCTGTGCTGTGCCAATTAGCACATTTATATAGGAAATGATCTACTGTGATTTTAATGGTAGAAAACTGTATTGGCTGCAAGCAAGTATCTCAGGCTCATTTAGCCATTGCCATCAGCATTTGTGACTTGGAGCTCTATTCAGATATGAGTCCATTCCATGTTGATCTTAAGCAGTTGCTGTTCTCTCTTCCAGATAATCTGACATCTGCAGGTCTGTGGATGGTATTTACTTGCATAATTTTTTTTTTCTCCAGGCTTGCTCTTTGTCCACCTCTGTTGTTTTGCATTTGCAGTGCTTGAGAACGAACTGTGCTCAAGGAGGTATGCAGCTTCCCCTGACCCTGGATGGGGTTCTTGCCTCCCTGGTTGATAGTGATAGGACTCAGCATAACTTCAGTGTAAATTGGAGTGACACTAATTTGTTTTCAGATATATGCTTCTGTCTTACAGGCTTAGGTCAGTGCATGCTATTTTTGGCATACAACATGACTTTCTATAGCTAATGCTTGTTCCTTATCCTTGTGCATTAGAATTCGATGCTTTCTGAAGTCCTCCAGAGTCAAACAACTTATTAACATGAGCACAGTTGCTCTAAGTTGCATCTTGGTGCCCAGGGCTGTAAACATGAGAAGAAACTCAATATGATTTGTGATTTCTATTCTGTTATCTGTATCATTAAATTCACATGCAGCTGCTGTGATGGGAGTCCAACAACTCCCCTTACTGTTGTCTGCATTGCCTAAAGATATATATTTCCTATTCAATGTTTTTCATAGGCATAAAGTTTGCAGTGAGTTTTCTAAGTGCTCAAGAGTAGTCATTTGCATTGCATGTGTACCAGAGCTAGTGGCAGGCTAGCATGGTTTCTGCCACAGTGAGATGTGCATCTGCTGCTATGTTGCCTTTAATGATAAAAGCAAGAAGGACTCCACCCTTCAACTTTTGAGTTCCAGCATTGTTCTTGTCTGGCTCTGTATCAAACTGAGGGCAGGATGGAACAGCTTGAATCTCACTGTGCTCACTTTATAGCTCTCTTCAGCATTCATTCAAACCTAGCGAAATGGGTACGCAGGGCCAAGAACCCTTTATGTAACCATAACCTAGTGCTCTTAGCATTTACATGAAAAGTCTAGGCAGTAGATTTAGTGGTTTTGTTATAAACAGTGTGTAGGAATCCAAAAGGAGTTTCTGGTAGCTGTGCAGCTGAATCTGCCTCTGCCTAAATTAAACAATAGAAGTAGATTGAGAGAGTGCTGGTAACTTGAACCAGAGGAACCAGAAAGAAAGAGGATCCAGGGAAGAAATTTAAGACATAGTTCAAGTCTCTCATCACTGACCTACAAGGTCTTTGAGTCCTCTCAGTGGAATGAGGAAGAATAACTTTCTCATTTGTACTTATAGGACTTGAAGTAAAAGTTAAATTATCTTTTTTTATTCCAGGGAAAGGTCATACATAGTAATTTATATCTTCGAAAGAGAAACGTGTGAAAAATATAGCTATATTAACTCTTAGCTGAATGTTAGCATGTTAAAATAGGAAAAAACCAGCCAATTTTTCCATGCAGAGGGAGTTTTATTTCCATGTCTCACTTTCTTCTGTAATTTTAAGTAACTTATTATTCCTTGTCTAGCACAATCTTGCTTCTTTTCCCCCTTAGACACTAATACGATGCAGATGGTAAAGGATAGAAAACTTTTCTGGGTAGAACATCTGGCTGCTTCATGCTATCTATGAGTTGGTGGCTTCCAAGCAGCCTAACCCAAGAGTAGGTCCTACGTGACTGTCTGTGAAACCTTCCTTGATCTAGATCATCTGCTTTCTGAATGGGGGTTTCACCATCTTTAAAAACCATTTTCCAATGGTGAAAATCAAGGGAGTTCTGCTTCCAAATTCTATACAAGGCGAATATGTTGGATACAGGCTTCTGTGCTTCTGCAGATTTATGTAATCTTGCTGGATGCTGAGTGTTTATGAAGACATCCTTTGCCAAAACTCTTAGGCAAGTACCACGTTGTGTTTTACTCTGTGCTTGGTCCTTTTTGAGATTGCATGTACAGAATAGGAGAGCTTATGTTCTTGACTTTAAAACTTCCACACTTTTTTTTTTTTTTTTGTCATGCTGTTCACCCATCTAGGAAAAGAACTCCCCTGTTTACTCTTTTAATGAGGTCATGTAATTCTAGCTGGTGAACTAGTGAAAAAGAATCTTCAAAATGTCAGAACAAAGCTGACAACATATGTTGCATCACATTTTACACACTTTGTCATCCTGACTTTATTTAAATAATTCTCTTTTTTCTTTCTTTCTTTCCCTCTATTAATGTTCCAATAATAAAACATTTTGCTGAATAAATGATAATGGAAATATATGCTTAAATTCACAAATTAGTGTTCATTCTCCAACTGTGATCTGAATTATTATCTAAATGTGGATGAAACACCTATTCAAGTGCTGGCAGGATTTCTCCTTTATTTTGGGAGTATTTCAGTGTTCTTAGCAAAAGATTAATACCTATAATATCTGTCAATAGCCATAAATTGTCTAATGATATGCTTTCCATCTCTGCATGGGAAACAAAATATTCCTTTCTCAACTGCATATCTTGGGGGTTATGTTTGTATGATAAACAGAACATTAGAGCTATTGTCAATTTTGCTTGTGCTGCGATGCCATGGAAAATGGCTGTATTTTCAATATGACTGGGAATTGAAATATTTAACTGAGGAAGCCAAGCATAGCCTTTTCATGATTATGTTATAAGAGCCAGAGACAGAAGATTAGCAGCAGTGAGGTTGATGTTTAAATTAGAAGTGTATGGGACCACATATACTGGATTGCTCCCCACTTCTGAGCAGCTGGTTCTAGCGCAGAAAGCATCCATTGTACTGGCTACACACTTAAGCTGGGCATCCAAAAACTGTATTAATTACTTGGCAGAAATTTTTGTTGGGCTTATTGACAGGAAATCAGTTGGAAAAAACCCTGGGAAACTTAGACAAGCACTGAACTATTGGAAAAAGCAGTGTTACTGCATGTAGCACTTGTGACCAGTTAGAGTGGCTCCCTCAGCATCAGACTTTAGACCATGGGTAACCTAGTACTGTACTGGAAGCAGCATTCCTTGTACTACTTGTATGAAGTGTAATCTACAGGGGTTTGAGGTTTAGACAGAAAAACATGATGCAAATCAAATTTTCTGCTGTACTTCAAGGTAGGTGGATAAGAATTGAAAATTGATATCTCCATCTCCTCTGTGAATGTAAAGGGATGTTCCACACAGTTCCTTACAAAACGAGGAGTATGAAAAGAGCTGGATGGAAACACACATACCTCTCTGAATGTTCACTGCTGTGCAGTAGGCTTGCCTGGGGAAAGCCAGTGAGGTGTGTTCCAGCTTCCTGGATCCTCTCTCCTAGAAAAGCAGAGAGGGCCAGTGGTACCTTTTGGTTCTCTTATGTTAATTTGAAATAAGGTGATAAGAATTAAGTATCTTCCTGAAGCTCTATGCAGGTCATGAGTCAAAGTCCAAGGCAGGGTGCCTTCCAAGTGCAGCTATTGGAATATGAGCTGGCATGTGCCCAGGTGGCCAAGGCAGCCAGTGGCATCCTGGCTGGCATCAGGGACAGTGTGGCTAGCAGGACCAGGGCAGAGATTGCCCCCCTGTATTGTGCATTGGTGAGGCTGCACCTCAAATCCTGTTTTCAGTTTTGTGCCCCTCACCACATGAAAGACATCAAGGCACTGGAGCGTGTCCAGAGAAGGGAATGGAGCTGGGGAAGGGTCTGGAGCACAAGTTGTGTGAGGAGCAGCTGAGGGAGCTGGGGGTGTTCAGCCTGGGGAAGAGGAGGCTCAGGGGAAGACACATCACTCTCCACAACTCCCTGAAAGGAGGATGTAGCGAGGTGGGGATTGGTCTCTTCCCCCGAGTGACAAGGAACAGGACAAGAGAAAACGGCCTCAGGTTGCACCAGGGAAGGTTTAGATTGGATAGGAGAAATTTCTTGACTGAAAGGGTTGTCAGGCACTGGAACAGGCTGCCCAGGGAAATGGTGGAATCATTGGAGGTGTTTAAAAGACATGTAGATGTGGTGCTGAGGGTCATGGGTTAGCGGTGGACTTGGCAGTGCTGGGTTAACGGTTGGACTTGATGATCTTAAAGGTTCTTCCCAACTTAAACAATTCTATAATTCTATTCTACAGCTGAAGCAAGGTCATTAGTTATCTCAGGGTTCATTATACTCTAGCCTATACATTTGACACCCTGAAACACTAAACCAAAAAATTAACTTCATAAACATGGACCTTAAATCAGCACTTTATAAAGCTCTTCTCATGTGAAGTATTTTTTGAGTGTGACTTGTTGCTGGCATGTAGAAGGGAATGGGAGAAAATACAATGACAAAGTGATCTGACTTCTTTCACAGGAACATGCAGGGATCAGAGTCTGACTTCTGTTGAACTGTGGTTTTGATTCCCCTCCATCTCCCCCAGCTTACTGCACATCAGGCATTCGTCTCAACTCTCCTTTGTCTGTCCAGCATATCACTTCTCTTGGCGCTACTAGATGGCCTAAGAGCTATGATTTATTTTTTTTGCTTGGTGCTATAGTGCTGTTTCTAACACATTGTCTCTGCTTTCGATTTGGAGTCATTGTCCTTCCCCTTCTGTAGGTGCTCTCCCTGAGTTTGATGGTCGAACTTTTCAGAGGTGTCTCATCAGTGCTTGTCCCATCTCTTCCCTAAGTGACTGCATCAGATGAGGAGAAGAGGGTGGATAATTGCCTATTGGATTCCAGTTAGTGAAGGTCAAAGTGGTCTCTGCCCAGCCTACCCTGTGCTTGTCATACAACTTTCTGTTATTACAGGGTTTATTCAAGCCTATAATCAGTGGAGTTTCACTGAGGTGGAACTTTCTGCTTTACTGAGAAGGTTTTTTGCTGCAGTTTGGCCAGGCTTTATTTACCCTTGACAGCATAAATGAAATGTCCACAGATTTTATATCCTGGACTCATTTTTAGTTCTTCTAGATCACATTTAAGAAACTAGTAAAATAAAAATTAAAAAAAAAAAAGAAAGAAAAGAAACCAACTACCAACTACCAACCCAAGGTAGTCATGGTGTGCTGAGTCCAGTGTTTGTTGCCAGTCTCCATAGGGAGTGTTTCTGGAGAATAGGGTTTAAGCCTTTGCCTAAATGCACAGGTCTCTAAAGTCTGATAATGAATTACACCCAAAGTTGACCTGTTTCTTCAGCATCTATGAAATATATAACTGTCAGTTAATAAGCACAGCATTGCTAAGGGCTAGTTTTGTCCTCACTAAAACCTCAGTCAATCTAACTAACTATGGAATCACAGTGAGGCTGAAGGTGACACAGTTTTGTGCCTATGTGTAGGAACATGATGAGTACTTAGGAACAATATTGTTCTGTCGAGGTTGTATTGGTACTGCTATGGACATGTTGTGGTTTGCATAATAAACTTAGTTGTGACTGGGTAGAAAATGGTTTGAAATTGAACTGTACTAGAGAACTTCTTGAGGCCTTGGAAGATTCCATACGTTCTAATAATGCATTTCATAAGCATAAATTCTTGGAAGTTGTGTTGAATATCTGTCTGATCTTGGCCAAATCAAAGTCAAACCTTACTTTTGCCTGTTTAAGATAGAAGATCTCTGGGGAAAAGAATATAATCCCCTCTCTGCATGGGGTTTTGAGGCTGTTTGAAAAATCTCTTTTAATCAAGTTTTAGCCTGGTCTCAAGCGTCTGCCTTCTGTGACTAGTTCAAAACCAACTTTTGGTTTTTTGAGGTTTTATAGTACAGTGTAGAATGTCTGTTACATTTTATGTTAGGAAGGCCATGCCAAGGAATTTAAGATTACAGTACAAAGGACGGGATGCTTCAAAGGATCAGAGTCTGGGTTATCACCACTCTTTCACACCTTGGCAGTAACAGAAAATTTTCTAGATAAAAAGGTTCTGCTGTTTCCTCATAGCATGCTATTTGAGGGGGACTGAAATAGGTGGGTTGGGTTAGAAAATTTTTAAATAATAATTTAAGTGCCAGAATATCTGATACAAAGTCTGTGGGAGTTGATGAGAATTTGGGGTGAGGCTTCATGGGACTTTCTGTGTAGCTTCTGCTGGTTTAATCGTACTGACTTACAGAGGGGAATTCTTTCCTCTTTATGCAACTTAAAACTGTAATTCTTTTTTAAAAGATTTTTCCTGAGTCTTGACACTAATGAGGTTTCTACAAGTTGGAGGTGATCAGTGTGGAGGAAGTGCTTAGTGCTGCTCTTGCTGACATTAGGTGCCTTTGTGCAACACTTCTCAGTAATTGGAATTTTGGTCTGTGAATCCAACTTCTGCCCACTGATTTCTTGAAAAAAGCTGTTTCATAAGATAGTGGCTTGTGTTGTAGACTAAAAAAAAAATAAAACCCAAAACTTAAGAGGTTTTTTAGGAAAGGCATATTCTACATCTGCCTTTCACCCTTCTGAACCCGGGGCCTGCCATACTTTGATTTACGAGGGACAGTGTCTCAGAGGAATGTATGATATTCACTGCGCTGCATTATTCCAAGAATTGTATATTGGAAACTATAACAAAACACTTTAGTTGAGCCCTGGAGATGAGAGAATTGAAGACAAGAACCAAAAATTATTCTCTGTGCTTGCATAGAACATTTCTTGCTGCTTTAGAAGTTGTCTGATGGAATAAATTAAATAATGCAGGCTTCAGTCAAAGACAGCTTAGCTGTCTCCAAATACAAAACTCCTTAATTAATGAGTTCAGAGGCTTTGTCAGTGTGGAGATACTTTGTCAATGTGGAATGAGTTTTTAGTTGGTTATGAAATTATATTGAAGAAGAGGAGCTGAAATTTTATTGCCTATGTGTTTGCTTCTGCTTAGCATGAGAACTCAGGGCTCAAACATCCATTTGGAGCTATTTTAATGTTGAAGGTTCTTGTCATAGAACAACTTAGAAAATGCTCGGTCTCTGAACAATACATGCTGCTTCTTCACAAGTGCTGTTCTCTGGAGATGCAGTCTCTTTTGAGAAGGGGAGAGAAATCTATTCCCTGCTTTACAGCTGAAGGAAGCAACTGCCTCTCTAGAACAAAACAAGTTCAAGGTTCAAGCTTGAAATTCCTTGAAGAAGGTGCCTAATGCTTTGTTAAGCTCCTCTGTTTCAGGGCTGTTATACCTGAAAACAAGAGGGTCACACTGAAAATAAACTAGGGTCCATGTCTGGCTTTTCTTTCACAAAACCCCTCATTGGTTATGTGACTAGATGCCCACGATTAAGGAGTTACTGTCTCATCTTTATTTACTCAATTGTGAGGGGAAAGTCTCCATTTTCTGCTCTCCTTTAATGAATACGCTACTTACATCCTGAACTGAGGTCTGTTACTATACAAGATGCTTTCTGAATTTTTTTTCTCCACAGAAAATGGATACTGTGTAAGCAAGTGGCTTTGGGCTGCTGCTTCTTGCTTGCAAACAGGTTACAGATGGAGGATTAAACTGCAGCTTTTCAGAGCCTGTGGTGAATTTTGTGCAAGATTTTAAAAATAAATTTAGCAAAGAAAGGACCTGCCGTGTAGACTGAGGATTCCTAGATACCTTGAACTCTGCCACAGTAGAGAAAAGGAAATGACATTGGTAATTCAGTACATTAAAGTACAGAGCCTTGCCTACACAGACATCATTCGTGCTCCCTGCGAGAAATTTCTTTATCTCTGCACTGTCAGTGGATTCACTTATTCATGCTTTGGGAGGAGCAGAAGGGAGGGAGTTAAAGCAGTTCAGTGTACACAGAAATCAATGGAAAGACTCCCATTAACTTCAATGGATTTTGGATTTGGAACTTGAACTCCACTATATGGTCTTTTCAATAAAAGACCTTCTGTTTTTCTACTTAAACGAAAGTTCTTGAAGATTGAACTGAACTTCCCCCTAAAGGTGCTTGCACTGTGGATTTATTACAGTTGTGTTAAAGCAGCCGTTTCTGTGCTTTTAATGCGTTAACAGGCTGCTGGTTGAGTAAGATTGTGTGTTTGGGTGGAAAAGAAATCCAGAGATGTGCTACAGACAGTGCTTGGAATGGTAATGAGAATGGCAGTTCATTAGGATTAGCAATGCAAAAAGGTTCCAGTTAATGAACAATGAAAACATTTTGGCAGTTGCAGGGTTGATTATTGCAAGGCTGTTCATGCTGCTATAATTTAAGCATCTAACGTGACTGTCCATTATCAGCTCAGATTTTGAGAGGTTTATTATTCCATCAAAACATTAATTCTGTGCAGAGAGTTGGCATGGAAGACAGGCAAGCAAGTAAGTTACATTATATGTACTATCTGTGTATTTGTGTGAGACTGTAAATGAAGCTGGGAGCCAGGTTTCTTTAGGCCAAATTAAAATGCCTGCTATCTTGCTCTTATTTGAAGGTCTTGAGAGAGACTGCATGGGCATGGCCAGATGATGCTGCTGGAAACGGTCCTGTTGAGTTTATCGGCAAGCACAGCTCCAACCTGTCAGCGTCAATCCAGGGTCTGTCTGCAGAAGATGGGCCTTTTATGAGCAACAGCTGTGCTATAGCAGTCCTCTGATTGAATTTGCTTTGAGAGGTAGAAGTGTATCGAGGATAACCCAGATAAGGAAACAGAATAGCATTTTAGTGCTACTGAAGGTGCTGAGGCTTGATTTCTCTGCTATTCCCGTGGCAAACAGCTTTGCCCCTGCCATTAGTGGAACCACGGTTAGCGCCAAGCTATCCTTCATGGGAAAGGTTCTCAGGAGAAGAGTAGGGGATAACAAGAATGGTAGAAAGAATAGCAACTAACTTGTGATGTCTTCTGGAGAGTAGAACCGTAAGTTTAAGTCTGGCTTGGAATCAAAGGCTTCAAACTATTTGATTTTCTGGGCTTCTTACTCCGCATTGAAAGAACTTGGGTTTAATCTGATGTGAAACAAAAGATAATTCTGATTTCCTAGTCAGCTCTAGTCAAAGCTGGTTTCTTAGTGCTGGCAATTAGTATTAGCGATCCCTAGCACAGTAAAAATGAGCACAAGCACCCAACAGTAATGCTTTGTTAAGAAAAGTCAGTTTGTTCTGTGGGACTGAACGATCTCGAATTTGGAGTGAGTATTTCTCTTGACTTCTACTTCCCACTCTGATTGTTTTGTAAATTGATTTACTTCTTCCATTTGATTTACACATCTTCTGTCTAACGCTGCTTTGAACCACTGGTCCCAAGTGCCCCCCTCCCCTCTGCAGCAGATGGTGAGAGTAACCTGGCCCCATTTCCACCATCAGTGAGCAGCAAAAGATGCTGCCAGGTTGTTGGCTGCTGTAGATGCCTTGTGGTGGTTACGATTTAGCTGTAGAGAATGATGCTCCCTGACAATTAAGTAGCACAGTTGGTATTAAGCAAATGTGAATATCATTGTCTATAAAATGGTGCAGAGATCTAATCGATGCGGTTTTCTTATTGCTGTGAAATTATCTGTGGAAATAGCAGCTCAGCCTGATGCTTTGGTAAACTATGTGCATTTTTCCACTGAAAGGTTAATTCCAGTCAGAGGACCTCTCATGTGGAGGGGTTTGGTCACTCCCTCACCACTTCTCTCACTATATTGATTACTATCAAGGTGATTAGTTTATAGCCACACTTTGGGTTAGAGCTGGCTAAAAACTTGCTTTTATTGGTGGCATTGTCACGAGGTGTCAGTCTGGTTTGATGTGGCTTGTGATGTTAGTCTTAACCAAGGACTTGGTCCCTGTCCTGGCCTTTCTCACGCTGACATTGATGGGAATTCTGAACACAAACTTTGCTAGATCTGAATTGCTCTTGCAAACTATTGGGCACCAAGAAAAAGATGCTGTCAGACTGACTTCATTAGGGTCTGTGAAAATAAACGTTTCGTAATAAATCCATCCTGAAACTCTTTTTGACTATTGCTATTCCTTTGGGATGAGGCCTTTGTACAAAATACTGTAGTGACGTACATAGTTTGTAGTGAGCAGCAGTCAGTAGCTGGCTCACAACCACTAAGATGCACCAGCATGAAAAGAGATTGCAGGTTCTCCGCCACCCTGTTGCCTGTCTGCCAGCTACAGAGGCCTCACTGCGGGATTTTTGCCCCATGCTTCTTCCTTCCCTTCTTCTGTAGGCCATCCTCTTGTGTCCAGGTGAACTGGAGAGAGAGTCAACGCAGGGCCAAGAGATTTGGCTTTAACTTCTTCCATGATTGGAAGAAGAGGTAGTAGCTGAGATGCAAAGAGAGGGAAGGAGTTGAGCTGGAAAAGGCAGATTACAGACAGCAAGGAGAACGCAGAGTATCTGTGAAGCCCATATAAAGTCAATTGGAAACTATTGGTCTGTAGCCCTGAGGAATAGACATGTCAAAGTCTCTCCCTTGAGAGAAACCAGGGTGAGTAGGCAGCTTTCCTGCTCAGACACCCAGTTCTATGCCCAATCTGCTTGATAGTGCTGCCTCCAGGTTGCCTGTAGTTGTTCTAATGTTTCAGCCATCCAGCAGCTGAAACAACACAGTGAGCTTCAAATCGCTGCCGAGCCACCTGAATTATGTATTGCACATAGCCAGTCGTGACTCCTGGCCTGGGCAGACCCTGGTTTAACCTCCTTCAATTAACCATCCTGTACAGGTAGGAGACATCTGTGGATATTGTGGCCATAATAGACATTTTCTCAGCCTTCTATGTGCAGACTGCACTGTTAGTTCTGTTGGCGTATGGGTTTTGCTTACAACTGCTGTGTATGCTTTGTCTGTCAGCTTTGTAGAAGAACTTTTGATGTCACATCACTACTTTGTTCCACCACCAACGCAGAAGGCTTGTACTGTGTGTGTATCCAGTGACACAGGCCTGGAGCTGAACATCTCCAGCTTATTCAATGAGGGCTGCCAAATAGTTTTACCCCCTCTGTTGGAGATGAGGTCAGTAGGAATTAGGAGAAAGCTGTGGAAATAAAAGCCCTACTATGAGGGTGACAATACAGCAGGTGAGATTTTTGTGAGTATTTGGGGTTGACTTAATTGTCTTTCCC
>NW_010247999.1:54080-66543 GCF_000690775.1 Eurypyga helias
CATCTGACTGATATCCTGCCTCTTCCCAAGAGTCTAGCATCACAACTTCCTTGATTCTGTGGTTCTAACTTCATCTAATGTGTTTTCCCATTAGACCACTGCTCTCTCGCTTCAGAAACAAAGAGTTTGTTAGATACCTGCATGGGGATTGAAGTCTAGATAATTTGTTCCCAGAGATGCTTGTAATGTGTTGTGAAGGGGCAAAAGTTTAACAAGCCATTTAACTGGGTTCTTTCAGTGTGGTTCCCAACTTGTGCTCTCCCCAGCACACCTTCAGCACTCCCCGTTCTCTAGAGAGCGGTGTGTAATAGTTTTCTTCGACAGGCTTTTATATACATGCTGGATGTTGCAAACTTACAGATGCAAGGAGGTTGTAGTTCATCTATGCTATGGTTGTAATTTAAGTTGCTCTATCAGATTTGTGTTGTGCTGCCAAAAGCAAATGCGTTTAGATAAAGGATGATCGTTGAGTCAAACAATGGCATGTAGTAGAAATGCTAATTAATATCTAACAGCTATTTTCTGTAATGAAATTAAGTGCAGAAGCATTTTTGCTATTTCAGTGTGTTTAATCAAGTCACACCTCTGTTTCTTTTGCAAATTATGCTAGGGATAAAATACCAAGCAAATTTTCTGCTATGGAATATGCTGAAATTTAATGATAATATAACAACTATTCTATTGAAACTAATTTAGAAGCTGATTTCAGACACTTCATTTAATGTGTTAGCAAAATAAATTGAATGTAATTGTAAACAGCAGTCTCGCAGTGTGGGTTACCAAATTAACAGTGGGATGCAGGAAGATATAAGAAGTTAAAAGGATAAAAGCCCACTTGAAACCATTTTAATTTTAATGGCTTCTGATAACCACATTGTCCGGTGAGATTCCCTTTCCTGAGCCAGTTCTTGTAGCTTTTAATTCTTTCCTGCTGTTTTTCCCTTTCTATCATGACAATTGCTGCAAATTGGCAACTAATAAACTAAAAGCATGGTAATACAGCTGAAATCATGCACTAAATAAATGATAAATAGGCAAACAACTGCCTATTTAGGCAATAAACTATCTTTCACATTCACTCTCTGAATTTCATAATTATGAAAAAATCCTTCGGATGTGTAAGTATGGGGTTACTGTGATGTTTAACTCGACTCTTTGGAGAGACCACATGATTCAGAAGTGAATAGAACTGAGAGCCAGGTGAGGTCTCCCAGGCAGGACAAATTGTTTTTGCATCTTCTGTTTCATCTCTAGGAGAACAGCACAGTCTAAAAGCTGTGTTAATAACAAAGTTAGGGTTGTTTGCAAGAAATGAAGAATCTTGAGTAACTTCAGGGTGGGAGAGAATGAGTGTGGGCTCTTCTGGGGGATACAGTGCACCCAAGCAGAAGACAGCTTGCTGTTGTCACTGCTGCAGTATTTGCAGAGTGTTCTGCAGGTACGTGTGAGTTTGCTTTATTTGGAGCAAACCTGCCCAGGAGTCACACAGCCACATCAACACAATGCTAAGCCCAGGCAGACACATCTAACAGGTACTAGTCAAAGATCTGCTCTGGTTGACTGTGTCAGACCTTACCTTCAGGCCTGATTCATGTCCAACTGACTTACAACATGGACATAGTGAGCAAGTCTGCCTGAGAATGCTGTGACAGAAATGCCCTGGGAGAGCTGCTTCAGGTTTGGGTGCTGACTTTCTAGATGGCAAGACAGTCATGCTTACCCCTCCTTGGAATGGTATTCAGCAGGAAACCTCTTCCTTGTTTACAGCATAGTTCCTTTTCTCCGTATTGTCCTCGCATTCAGAAATATGTTCACCAATACCTCCTGCTGCTTCATCCAGATTTAAATATTGCAGAAAGAGTAGGCCAGCACAGGTGACAATATGTACCTTACCCCACAGTCAGCCCTCTCTGTACAGAACAGCAAAGAGTGGGCCTGAGTCTCTTGCCCCTGACATGGCAGTGCAGCTCTGCTTACTAACTTTGCTCATTTATAAATTGATGATCAGGATACATTAGTATTTTTATTGTGTTTTAGTACAAGATGCAGGAGAGTTTGAGGGGCACAACTGGCTCTTTATTCCCATACAGGAGTTAGGTAAAGACGGTGCAGTGACTTGCAGCAATTCTTTGAGTTGGTGCCTTCAGGCAAAAGGGCTTGTTTCTTAGAGCTTTTCCCTCAGCTAGGAGATAGCAAATAGCTGACTTCATGAATAGATGACTGCAACACAAAAGCTAAGTTGGTACTGTGCAAGTGTTAGGCTTTGAGACAGGGACTACCACAACTGAGAGACTAGGTCTAACCATCTCGCAGGTGAGTATTTGGAGTGGTCCAGCAGGAAGCAGGCTGCTTCCCAGGGGTACTGGGCTGATGAAGAGCAAAGCTGCTCCAAACTGTAGTGAGACACTTGCATGTGGGGAATTTCCCAGATGATTTTTTTCTTCCATTCGTTAGCGCTTGCTCAGCCTGTCCCCACAAGCATAGTCAATGCTTCCTGAGCAGCTGCAGCTGGCAGGGTTCAACAAGCACTTTCAGCACAGGCAGTTCACTGCTTTTCATTTAGATGAGGTGCAGTTTACCAATTCCTAGTGCTTGTCCTGGAACAAGGTAGGTACATTTACCTGTAGAGCTCAGTGATTTTGCAAGTACCATCACAGTGACATGGGCTGGACACTGCTGGTAGGAGATAATAAATAAATAGAACTACCTTAGGAATGATCTCATGTACTTTCAGAACTGGGGCAGAGAGATGGCAGCTTCTTGTCTCTCCCTCTTGAGAGGGGTGATGTTCCCTTGTCAGAACCAGGAGACAGAACTGCCTCTGGTCTTGTTTTTTGAAATTTATTTGCTCTGTGAGCCTCTCCTTGGGAAGTCCAGTGACATTTGTTTGAAGTCACCCATGTTAAATGTAACTTTTTGTCCCTATCTTATCTGGACAGTTTAGATGGTAGGCAAATGAGTGAAGTCACAGTTAAATCATTTGGTGCCAACTCATGCTTCTGTAGCCAGAGCCTATATAAGAGCTTCTGTGTATGTAGGAGGAGTCCATCCAGCTCCTGTCACGTTACCCTGTCTCACTGTTGAAACAGAGGAGGCAGCGTCATGTCCTAAATCTGCCTCTGGTGTAGTACAAGAAACTTAATGGAGGGAAGAAATCCCTTTGTTTACTCACAAAGATCCTGCACAGGACAAGGAGTAGATGAGCAACCTGCTTCATAGAATCACAGAATGGTTCGGGTTGGAAGGGACCTTAAAGATCATCTAGTTCCAACCCCCCTGCCATGGGCAGGGACACCCTCCACCAGACCAGCGTGCCTGGCCTTGAACACTTCCAGGGATGGAGCATCCACAGCTTCTCTGGGAAACCTGTTCCAGTGCTTTGACCACCCTTTCTGGGAAGAATTTCTTTCTGATATCTAATCTAAACCTCCTCACTTTCAATTTAATCCCATTACCTTTTGTCCTGTCACTACAGGCCCTTGTAAAAAGGCCCTCTCCAGCTTTTTGCTCAAATCAAGCAGCAAGCTGCGGAGTCCAGGTTTGACCGCTGTAGACAGCAGAGCAGCTTTTGAGGTGCAAAGGCAGCTCGAGTCAGGGACCAGGTCAAGGTGTGGCTGGGGCTCTACCATGTGCTAGGTAGCATGTTGTCCCCACAGAAGCTGGCTACCCGGTGGGAGCACCACGCCTATTGCATGGTGACAGGACAGCTGCTCTGCAGAAAGCTACTGCCGTGTCTCAGCCAGTTACATTTTCTCCCAGATGGCTTACCAAGTTGTTGTGATATCCTGGGTGATTCCCTTAATATCTGCTATGACAGAGCTACACATTTGCAAACTGTTTGGCAGAAGGTGACATTTGACTCTCTCCCAAAGCTTTTCGCGGCATCGACAGGAGCAGAAGATAGGCCCCCCAATTTGTTCTTGTCAAAACCAACTCTGGGAGTCTTGACAGACGGGTTGTGTAAGAAGGCACTGTTTTTAGAGTTGCTTTCTAAAATTGCGCTCATGCTCAGATTTCCTGAACCAGCATTTAAATGCCTAGTGCTATTCCAGCAAAACCTCGTATCAGCATGGCGTTTTGCTGACCATTCAGAACACCCTGTACATCATAAGAACACATTATGGTTTTATGCCAGTCAGGCTCATTTCTATCCCCTGCAAGATCATGGAGCAGATCCTCTTGGAAACTCTGCCAAGGCACATTGAAAATAAGGAGGTGATTGGTGACCGCCAGCATGGCTTCACCGAGGGCAGATCGTGCCTGACAAATCTGTAGACTCTTACACAATGGAGTCTCTTATAGCTCACTGGCTTGGAAATAACCCTGTTCTCTATATTTTCAAAACATAATTTCTTTTCCAAAGCCCAGTAGCTTTGCTGGGTTTTGGGTGTGTAGACCATGGTCCATGGAATGAGTGTGCTGTGCCGATGTGCATAAGCAGGTATCTACTCAGTCTGTCTTGTTTTTGAACCAGGCAAAAGAGTCCCTGGTACTCGAGTTTGCCTTACAGGTCTGGATTTAGGCTTGTTACATGTTTTCAGGCCCTTTTAGGGATGCCAGCCTCAGGGATTGAAAATAACAGGCAAAATACAGAAGCCATTAACTTTCTAAGGCACGTAAGGCTGGAGGAGCACAGGGGTCAGAAGAACCGTGCTGGAAGCAGTGAGCTCAGGGTGCTTTTGACCAGGGTGCTCTAAGGGTATTCAGGAGCAGTTTTTAACAATGACAGTCCAGCAGCCTTTGTTAGTTGTGGTTTTGGTTCGTTTTTTTGTGTGTGTTTTGGGTGGTGGTTTGTTTTTTTTTTAACCACAGCATTTGTGCACTGAAATTAATGTGAGTCTGCTAATTGTGTTTGCAGTAGCTGCTGCAGTCTGGAAAAGGGACTACTGCTGAGTGTGTATACCAGACATTTCGCACCATCGATGGTGGATTTGGGTTTTTATTGATGAGATTGGTTGTTATATTTACATTCAGACGTATTTGATAGTTCTTCAATATCCTCTGGCTGGGGAAAAAAATACCCTGTTGAGTCTCTCCTTAATTGTGTGAATAGTTTAGTGTAACTGTATGGCAGCATAAAACACTCTTCACAAATACAAACTCAGTTTAAAAGGATCCACCTGTATTATGCAGAGTATTGCTCTACCTTACTAGGAGCCCAATTGATTTCACAGGAAATACTAACAGGTTAATTCTTGATTCATGAAAAGTGGCATTCATCTTTGAAATTAATTCAGCTTTGATTGTGATCTTCTCTTAATATATTTCTTAAAAAATGGATTTGCTAGCATAAGTGTTCAACAAAACAGCTAATTTAACTTAATCTTGCACTGTCTATTAATAAAACGCAAATTCAATTTGTAATTAAGTCTCACTGAAAATCTGACTTCTCAGCTGAAGAAATGTGATGTCTGGAGGCAGAGATAAAGTAACCATTGTCTGGTGAAAATCAAATTGCCCCCTGCAGCAGCCTGCTGCTTTCCATCCTGTATACAGAGAGACCAGGCTCTGAATTTTGTTCTTCAGGGTTGATGCTCGAAGTTATGCCATATGAATTACCTCTGTCAGAGAACACGTGATAGGAGACAACCCTTGCTCTGAAATGGTTATTACTTAATCAGCAGACAGCATAAAGGGGATACACAAAAATTATAGCCTTTTTAAAGAACCTGGTCCAGGTTAATAAGCCGAGTGGTCACTTACACTCTGGTTGCTCCAGGAATTGAGACAGCTCTTCAGCATGTAAGGGTTGAGCCTCAGCTCAGCTCCATGCAATACCTCTACTCATAAAGTCATCCTCTGAGGTGACAGTGTGCTATATACCAATAGATAGCACTGCAAACCTTGGAAATAGCTCATGGGCTTAACATGTGGCTAACGTGTATCTGTTGGGTTTCCGTAATGCATGTGCAGGGGCAAAAGCAGCCAGCACGTAATGGGACCAAGAGGAATTAACTGAGGAATCCCAAATCTGATATATGCTTTAATGAGAGAAAATTAAACCTCCTCACCAGACATTCACCTTTTTACCACACTGTAGGAGTAGTAGATCTCACAGTGCTCAATTCTGTTATAAATGTTATGAATCCAAACTGGATTGAGATGTACTGATACTGGCCCAGCAAGAAAATTGTTCATTCTCTGTAACTCTTTGTCATAGGGCGTGAGAAGCATTATTCTCAATTGCAGCTAATGAAGTGAGATGCAAAAGAAATGGGCTGGTAGAAACTGCACCGAGCTGCAGTTGGAAATGACAGCGTGTCAGCCAAAGGCATCCCGTGCTGTTGCTAGAGTTCACCTCTGCCCAGTGTGATATATTTGACTGCAGAGTCAGTCAGGAATTTAGCAAAGCAGTGTGTATGGCTCCTCTGTGGACTGAAGTGAAACCAGCAATGTTCCTGGAAGCTGAAAAATGAATCATTATTTTTCCATGGTTCCTGTTTTATGGTTCTGTGGAGTCTTTCCTTAGTCGCTAAGGGCTGTTTTATATAGGAGTCCTTTACAGTTCATTAGCTGGTTAAGATGAAATTATGTAATGTCTAATGTTTAAAACCTGCACGAGATTCAGGAGGAGTGTTGAGAGCAGGAGGTAACAGTTTGGGTATGAACTTAATAAGGACCATTAATGAAATTAGTAAAGACAACAGAGTATTGAATTAGACTATGAAACTTAGGGCTACAGGGAGCTGTTGAAGCTGGGAGCTCTGGAGATCAGCCATTGCTGGATTGCAGAGTATATTCACTATTGTGGCGTTCATTTTTTTAAGAGGGCTATTAAACTACATGCCTGGGATTTTAGTAGATGTATGTGAATCACATATATGGAGAAAGCAAAAGATTCCTCATCTTCCAGTTGAAATTTCTTACATTTTCTTCCGAGGATTCCAACAGGGGCCTCTGAGACCTTTTGACCTGGTCTGGTTGGACAGTGCTGTAGTTAACACACATGTTATGTTACATACTTGTCCTGTGGAAAGATCTTGGGTTTTCTTGAAAGTCTTAATTCTTTTGCCATTTCACCTGACTCTTTTCAACTTTACTGACCACCTGCCTGTCTACTGCAGTTTCACTGGAGCATCACAAGGCAGTGAATGTGAAGCGTATTTTTTCCAGTATCCCTAAGTTTTGGGACCCGAGGAGGCTGTGCAAGCCAGTGATTTGTTCCAATATCCTGCTAGATTGAATGGCATAAATATTATTTTTTCACCCTGTTTTTCCTTATGGAAATATTACTACATCCCAAAATCAGGAGAAATTTGGATCAGATTTAGCAATCACTTTAATGGTTTGTACTGACAGTCTGTATTTCTTCCAGGAGGAAAATTATGTGTCCCTAAGACAGATGCTTGTTTGCCAGACTCTGTTGTCACTAACAATGGCTAGTGTTTTTGGCTTCTTCTTTTGGAAAGGAAAAAAATTATTTCCCACTACTAACTCCTGTTTTTTTCTGAGGGTGTAAGTTTCTGAGAACAACTAAATTTAATAGAGGATACTTGGAAAAATACATTTGTAGGAGCCACGTGTGAAAACGCTTGCAGGAACTCCCTAAAAGACACTTAATGCAGAGGATACTTTTGTGAGGCTGCCTTGACCAGGAATGATGGAGCTTGGATGATAGGGTAATGAGGAGAGCCAAATAGTGTGGAAAGTTTGAGTTTGGCAGTTATATTTATTCTGCAGTACAACTGTAATCCAAACGCGTTTTGGCGGGATCCTACTGGATCAGGTTTTGTGGGTTATCTTTCAAGACTTTGGTTTTCTTCCTGGGTTTTGAAGAGCTCACTCTGCTTTTACAACTCTCTCCCATGTGGTCACAGTGCAGTGTGTCAGATGAAGATCTGTTTTTTTAGGTGCTTACGTGAGTTTCCAGTCATGAAAGTGTGAACTTTGGTGGTGAAGACCACCACCCCAGCTGAGAACCGTGTGGAAAACTGAGCCCCCTCTCAAATCAGCTGCAGCGAAACAGGCTATGTGGGTTCTGGGGAAGTCCAGCAAAACTATGTCACTTGTTAAAACCTTTACATGGAAGTTCTGTCTTCAGTTTTTTTCCCTATCAGCTACTTGTACGTTGCTTTTTTGAAGTGATAGTGACAACACGTATTTTGGGACCAATTGCAGGGCAACAACTGCCAGCTCCTTTGGTATTGCAACAACTCATTCTCCTTTGTTTTAAGATCTGCTAGTTTTATTACCAAACTTCCTTATTGCTCACAGATGCAGTGCTGCTTCTGAATGGACGTGACCCAGGACTACCTACTCTAGAAAGGGAGTTGGAATGAAGCGTGTGCCGTGTCCGAGTCAGCCGCAGGATGGCCTCTGTCGCAGCCCTTTACTGCAAACAGCCTTGCCAACACTGACCTAGCAGGGAACATGTCAGGGCTCATATGTATCTCCAGTTCTTTCTCCTGTATCGGTGTCTTCCCCTCATGATTGCTCCTGCACGTTCTCTGGGGGAAAATTGATTTCTTGAGCTCTCATTCAGTATTTGTGTGGAGTCTCCTGACAGGCTCCAGGTACAGTTTCCATTAGGGCAGGCAACTGGGTTTCTCAGATTCCCTGCCCTCAGAACCCCAGAGTTGGCTTGTATTGGAAACCTGAAATCTAACCCCCTTTTTCAATCACCTACCGAGCCTGGGGACATACCAGCCACACAGTCAGAGGAGATTCTCCCTGGGGAACAGCTTGCCCAGTTTGTATTGTTAAAACTTAATGAGTTCATGCGATTGACTCGGCTGCAATTATTTCTTAGTGATGTATAACAAGTAGCAGTTCGTACAGGCTTATAAAATGTTCCAGAGCTCCATTAATTTGCCCTTCATTAGCTATGTAATTTTGCTAATGACCCAAGATATTTAGAGGCATTGTGCCCTATGAGAATTATGAGTTTGACTGCGAGGCCTTATGGAAGAGTTGCACACGCAGCTCCATCCCTTCTTACTACCAGAAATTCGTTCTGCCCTGCTGCATCTAATTGTATTTTTTACTTCTGTGCTGAAGTAGAGTCATCTCCTATTGATAAATGAATAATTATTTCATATATGAAATTACACATTTAATGGAAGTCTGAAGTGTTAGAGAGTTAAATGATTAAATTTGTTAATTGTGTAATATTGCTGGGCATAATGATGCATTTAACCATTAACAGTTTTCCACTGCATTGCCTTTTGAATTCTCATGTAGTGTATTATACATTCTTGTTGCCTTTTCATCAAGTGTTAATAATTGTGGAAAATAAAGGTTAGAGTCTGGGAAGGGAAGTATCCCAACTGCGACAGTGGGAAGAAAAATTATGTGTGTCACTGGAGACCCCAGTTGGTATGGCAGGGACTGGGGAGCAGAAATATTTGGAGAAGTGCCTTGTTGAGGTTCCCTATACAATCTCTCCTTAGGTTTTTCATTTTTACAGTATAAAATAGCAAAAACAAGGGAAACTGTGTAGATGTGGTGTGAAGAACAGCACAGGCTGTAGTTCCTGCTTCAGTCTGCCTGAACAGCTCTTGGTGTCCATCAGCCCTGGAGATCCATGTGGGATTTGTCATGTTTTCTTCCTGTGACGCTAAGAGGAGGATGACCTGTGTGAGACTGCGAGTCTCCTGTACTCGACAGTGTGGAGCTGCCTTAATTTGCCTGGAAGCAAATGGTGTTGTTTCCCTAATTAGCTGTCAGGGTGTGCTGCAGAAAGCAAGGCTGTGCTCTGTGCTCTTAGGCTGGTGCGTGCAGAGGTATGACCGGGGCAGCTCCAGCTGACTTGGCTGCTGCTGCTGCATGGGAACGTCTCCTTTCTCAGCTTTTCTGGAGCGAACGGCAGCAGCTGGGCCACACTGGCTGCATAACTACCAAAATCTGTCACAGGGAGCAGCCGTGCCTGGGCCCAGACGCTTCTCTGCAAGTGGGGGTGGGGAGATGTGACCAGGGAAATGCAGGGGCAGCAGACCTGGAGATAAATTATGAATTCATGTCCCACAGCCATACCTTATTAGGCTGTGCTTTCCGGTTTTTACTTGTCTGCAGCTTATACCTGTGAGAAGCTGACTGGCCTCTGTGTTAGGGTTGCAAGATGGAGGTTTCCAGAAGGGTTATCTCTACTGATACTGAAATAAATCGCCTTTCATAGATCAAGCAGATCAGGCAACATCATATCACTGTTAGACCAAAGTTGAAACAATCCCTAGAAAAGCCTGAAAAGCCTCAGAAACTGACTTAAACATTATCTTTGAAAGGAAAGTCGTTTTGCTTCAAGATTATCATCACAATTTAGATGCTGTACATTGTACTAGGATAAAGAGGGAATTTGGCAGATGAGCTTTTGCCTCTGGAGCCCCAGATGACTGGAGCAAGCTTCCCTTTCAGCTTAAATCAGCAAACAGCATAATCTCCTTTAAGCCTGGGGTTTAAATGGCTGTTTGAAGGAGGATTGTGCAAAATCTATTTCCAGTAATATGGTTACTGGAGCTGGAGTGTGTGTTGTTTTCAGGAGATTTTGCATGGCCCTGTGGTGTGCATTAAATTATTGTAAGAATTCTGCAGTTGATGGTTCTCACTTATTCTTTAGATATATGATTTGGTGGCTCTCCTGTAAAACGTAAGCAGCTCCCTGGCTCCTGGATGCTTCTTTAAATGCAGTAAACAGAGTAGCTGTCAATACCCTGAGTGGTCCCTTATGCTGGCTGTAAGAAAGGTAGTTGTTTGTCGCACCCATCAAGAGTCACAGTTAAAGTTTCCTCTTCTGACATGTCTAATGCCAGCAGGAGAGTCATTGATCTCACAAACTCAACAGCGGCAACCTTTCCTCCATCAATAAATCAAGGATTAAACCAGCACAGACTCAAAAGCAAAGGTGTTAGGGGGAAGAGGAAAGGAAATGGGATTTGTGTGTTTGGATTTGATGGGGGCTAACAGAAGTGGCTGCCCCACCACATGGCTGTCCTGTTACTGTGATACCCAGAAGGATACTCTTATTCTCACACTCTTGTTGCCTTTCTTCTGTCAAATACAAGGCAGACGTGGCTTTAAACTTGCTTAAGCCAAAGCTTGAAGTGTCCTACAGTTTCCTGTAAAAGAGGGAGCACTTACCCTGGAGTTGTCCTTAAGTGGTGGCTATGCTGGTTGCAAACAGGAGGTTACCCAAGAATTTTTCTTAGTTTTCTACCATGTTTGAAGAGCTGTCAGCCAGCTATGCTGCTGGCTGGCTGGGGCAAAACGTGGGTTTTGGATGTGGATGACCCCAGGGTTTGCTGTCTGGGGGACTGCAGCAAGCAGGGAGGAATGAATGTTCATGGAGTATGACTGCCTGATCATTTGGGGCAGGCTGCTGTGGTGCTTGCTGAGCTAACAGCTCTCCTGATTTGGGATGCGCACGGGGTGTCTCTGGGTGGGCTGCTCTGTGAGGCATCCCAGTTTGCTTGATGCTGGCTGTAACGTTTGTACCTTGGATGGTGTAGCCATGTCCTTAGCAGTGCGTCCTGCTTGGAATATACGTTCCTGGTGACAGTTGCCTTTCCATTTTGGCTGGTGCAGTTTAAGGACCTGGCTTTTACGAAATCAAGGCCTGAGAATGCTGCGCTTCCACCCCTCCTGGGTGGCCCAGTCTGTGGTCCAGCTCAGTGGGAGTTGAAGCCTTTTGCTCTTGAGCCTTCCTCAGGGGTTTTGGGCATATTGTTCCTAAAAAATATCATGTATCTTTGGGCTTCAGTGACAGAGTTATCTTAATGAGAGATTAACTATGTGTGAGTATTTATTGGGAGTACTAGCAAAGAACTTCCCTGCAAAGCTGCAGGCAACACTCAAATTTCTGAGCTAAATTACAGGTTTCTGCAAGTAAAATGTTACATGTTCTCTGCCTCTGCTGCAGTACCTGACAGTGGTTCTGCCAAGAAATAAACACTGAAGGAACATTTCTTGCTAGATTTCCACATCCTTATTGATTTTGTTTTCAATGGGATGGAGTAGTTGTGGACTGCTCTTCCTTCTTTCTTGCCTTCCCTCACATCAAGGTTGAAGGCAAAAGCCGGAACTCTCTTTTACAGTTCTTTTACAGTAATGTGGTTATCAATGGGAGGAGGTGATTTAAAAAAAGAAAAACAAACAAATGCTGGTTCATTCACACTCTCATAAGCACCAAGATATATGTGTGGGCAGGCCAGGAGCCAGGTGTGTTTCCCACATGTCTTAGCCAGGATTCCTAGAGACAAAGCAGAGGACAAGCTATGCTGCCTATCTAGTCCTTGTTATGTGTCCAGCATCCTTCTAAACTTGGCTGAGTATGTGCTGGTTTTCAATGTGCCTGTTGTACCCTTTAGGAACTCATGGTAACTGTGATCCTTTTGTCTATTGTGTCTCATTTCTTTCCATTAGGATTTGTTTACTTCTCTTATCTGGGTGTTGTCTTGGCTCTTGCCTAGTCTGTGTGTTCCCACCACCATCTCTTAATGGGTTTAGTCTCTAGTGTCCTTAATTTTTCTCA
>NW_010248000.1:0-42553 GCF_000690775.1 Eurypyga helias
GCCGGAGTTAAACCACGACAACACTTCAATTGCTTCCAATATAAACTGACATATTTTTATAAAATCAAATTTTCAGAATTTGTTGCAAAGTTCAGATTTTCAGTTTCTCATGCATTTTTATTTCAAAATAATACAAGAAGCTAAAACAATTTAACTATAATTTTGACTTTCTAAAATGTCTTTTGACATTGTTAAAGTTTATGATTTCTGTTGAAGAAACAGAAATCAAAAAAACATTGTAAGACTATACTTCTGAAGAATCAAAAAGGTCATTTAAAATTATCTGGGGTTAGTCATAGACCTGCAATTTCTATCCCCAGAGGTTTCACAAGCTTATTTATGCAAAGTATTCTCTTAAAATTGGTATGAAAGCAAGAACATGTTTTACAAAAATATAGCTGTGCACTAAACAGGTGAAATTCTGATGGCAGTCTAGCTAATACTAAAATATTATATGTCCAGCCTCATCTCCTATTCTCTCTTATGAATAATTATGGTAATAAAATGAAGGTCTGAGACACTACATTATCTAGTGAAGTAATAGGAACTGGATTCTCCAGTGAAGATACATAGAACTCTATATTCAATTAATGTGGAATAAACTGCTTTCTTGTCACTCTCACTTTTTTCTGACATTTACATATTATATCTAACTGCTAGAAATTGTTTTTCACTAGGACACATGAGATCTTATATTCTGTCCAAACGTCAAAGTCTGCATTAACCAGAAGTGCTTAGGATATTCTTGTATTACCTCTACATATCCTCTCTTAGAGTAAAAAAAATTTTTACTTTAAGGTCATTCACTGGAAATTCCATCATATGTATTATGAAGAAAAAAAAAAAGAAAAAAGAAAAAAAAGGAAAAAGTATCATAGAATCACAGAATGGTTTGGGTTGAAAGGGACCTTAAAGATCATCTAGTTCCAACCCCCCTGACATGGGCACGGACACCTTCCACTAGACCAGGTTGCTCAAAGCCTCATCCAGCCTGGCCTTGAAGACAGCCAGGGATGGGGCATCCACAGCTTCTCTGGGCAACCTGTTCCAGTGCTTCACCACCCTCTTTGTGAAGAACTTCTTCCTGATATCTAATCTGAATCTACTCTCTGTCAATTTAAACACGTTATCCCTTTTCCTGTCCCTTCATGCCCTTTTAAAAATGCCCATGCTATCTTCCCTATAGGCTTCCTTCAGGTATTGGAAGGCTGCTATAAAGCTCTATAAGGTCTCCCCAGAGCCTTCTTTTCTGGAGACTGAACAAGCCCAATTGTCTCAGCCTTTCTTTATAGGAGAGATGCTGCAGCCCTCTGACTATCTTTGTAGCCCTCTCTGGATTTGGTCCAACTGGTCTATACTATTTTGGTGTTGGGGGACCCATATGTGAATTCAGTACTGCAGGTGGAGTCTCCTGAGAGCAGATTAGAGGGGGAGAATCACCTCCATCAACCTGCTGGCAACGCTTCTGATACAGCCCAACATATGGTCAGCTTTATGGGCTGCCAGCGCACACTGCCGGCTCATGTTCAGCTTTTCATCTACCAGTACCCCCAAGTCCTTCTCCTCAGGGCTGGTCTCAATCCATTCTCCATCCAGCCTCTACTTCTACTTGGGATTGCCCTGACCCATGTGCAGGACCTTGCACTTGTGGAACTTGTGCACCTGTTCCCATCTTGTGGAACGTCAGGTGGTGGGCACAGACCCACCTGTCCAACTGGTCCAGGTCCCTCTGGATGACATTCCCTTCCTTCCCGTGTGTCGATCGCACCACATATCTTGGTGTCATAGGCAAACTTGCTGAGGGTGCACTCAGTCCCACTGCCCATGTCGCTAAGAAAGATATTTAACCTTATCGATCCCAATACTGATCCCTGAAGAACGCCACCTATCACTAGTCTCCACTCACACATTGAGGTGTTGACCACAACTCTCTGGGTGCAGCCATCAAAACAGTTCCTTATCCACCATGTGGTCCATCCATTAAATTCATGCTTCTCCAATTTAGAGACAAGGATGTCATGCAGGATGATGTCAAACAATTTGCATAAGTCCAGGTAGATAACTGTTGATCTGTATTTAATTTGTTGATTTTCATTAACAAATATTTTCTCTATACAATCTCAATTGAGGATGCTTTTGCTGACTTCTCTCCTATTCATCTCTCTGTGAGGTAAGCAATCAATTTTTTTTAATAACTCTAATTTATTTTCATCATAATTTCTTGAAATACTCTTCTCCTGATTGGCATAACAGTTTCTATTAGACATAAGTATTTCTTCATTTCAGCTTCCTGCAAAATGCCACATCTGTAAAGGTTAACACTCGGTCAACCAAGAATTATTTTAGACATAATAAAATAGTATATACATGATAGCTTTTATTGCAGTGTTCAGAAACATTAAAATTACTTTAGAGTAGGGCCTTGACTTGGACAGAAATGTGGAAATGTAAAAACAATTTCCTTTCAATTTCTCTGAATTAAGTTACAGATCCTAGAGTCCCTGAAGAAAAATTATTTTGTTAAAATGAAAGGTACATGTCTCCAAGTTTTTAATTCAGTATGTATTCATTTGACTTCTATAAGCAAGTATATCAAATTTGAAACACGATGGAAAGCTGAGAAAAGTAAACCCTAACACACTAGCTGAAGAGAGGGGAAAAATAAAGATCACAGGTTATTATTTGCTTTAGATTTGTAGGTGAGTATTTTAATTAATTCCTTGGCTATGAAGAAGTAAGAGAGATGATTTAAGAATATTACCTTAATTTAGATACATTCTGAAAGGCTTGATACTATAAAAAATAATTGAGAAACCTGGTGTTTCAAAAAGTTACATCAACTTCTCATAATATTTTAAAATTTAAAAAAGTTTGGTCGGTACTCTAAGTACTCTAAGTGTTTTTTCTTCTGTTTGTCACAACAAACAGCCACATTAATAATGACACTGGAAACAAAGCATTTAAGTTCCAGATTTGCTGAAGCTGGCTGTAGAAAATTTAAAGATCAAAACAAAAGAATTATTTTTACTAACATTTCTTGGTGTCAAAAATCAATCATTTCACCTCCATAACCCCTAACCTCCTTATGGGGTGACATAGTCAGAGGAATTACACAGTTTTGCTCACTCTTTGATTTATATCTTTAAGTTATATCTTACTTCATAAGGTATCAGGAAGCAGCCTAAATGTACTATATATTCCTTACACTAGAACGATATTAGAGAATGTTGGTATACAGTTCTCTTTTATGTTTACAAATATACATGTACATCTTGTATTAAGACCTAGAAATAGGATTCATAATGGGACTCAAACACCTAAACCCTTGTTATAAACTCATATTGTCATTTTAGACTCTTTTTGACACCTGAAACATTGCAAATGGTTGGCAAGGTTGGACACAACACTGCAGAACATCATTTGGATCATTACGTGAACCATCACCTTCTAGCCAGGTGAGATATTTATTGAGCCTGAAGAAAATAAAACTCCAGAGAGACCTCATTGCAGCCTTCCAGTACCTGAAGGGGCCTACAAGGAAGCTGAGGGGGGACTTTTTACAAGGGCCTGTAGTGACAGGACAAGGGGTAATGGCTTTAAGTTGAAAGTGGGGAGATTTAGATTAGATAGCAGGAAGAAATTCTTCACAGAGAGGGTGGTGAGGCACTGGAACAGGTTGCCCAGAGAAACTGTGGATGACCATCCCTGGAAGTGTTCAAGGCCAGGCTGGATGGGGCTTTGAGCAACCTGGTCTAGTGCAAGGTGTCCCTGCCCATGGCAGGGGGGTTGGAACTAGATGGTCTTTAAGGTCCCTTCCAACTGAAACCATTCTGTGATATGATTCTATGATATTCCAGGAGATATAAAAAGACAGTAAATGTATAATGTTTATGCAACAGAAGCCACTTGCTGGTTGATACACTCCGGAAAGCAAGTCAGCTCTAGGAATTCATTGGCTACACTGAATGGACCTTTTTTGACTAGGTTAAGTTTAGACAATTAGCTGTTATATAGATACTTACGTAGTGGATATAGAAAGGTAGCTATCTGTATAGCTTTATAGTATGTGTATAGGTATAAAAAGAAGTCATTTCCACAGTCTTTTGGTTCTCCATTTCCAAAAGGCAAACCCATTTCTGTCTCTTGACTTACACCTCCCTGAGATACTAAGGCAATCTTGCAGGTTAGTGTCAAGTAGAGTAACTTTCAAAGTCTGAATAGAGCTCATACATACCTATCCGTAGCCTTTAAGGAAATCCTGCCCAGCCCAGAGATTAAGCTGTCATAATGATGGTCACATAAACTTTCTATAGTCTCTGATTAGTGGCCATTTTCCCCCAGTTCTTTCAGTTATCCTTCTGGCATTTGCAAGTTTAAAAGAAACTGTTTTCCCACTGCATGCCATTTACAGTACTTTCACTGTACATCACTGCTCTCTACTTTCTCCCTACAAAAAAGAATGGGACCTAGTAGCCTGCCTTTGTAATAAGTAGGAGCAGTTCAATAGAGAAATATGGAGTGTACCCCACCCTGAAAGATGTGCAAGCAGGAGAGCCAGAGAATTCCATCTTTGTCCAGTAAAAAGAGTGGAAACACCATTTCTCCTTACCTGGTTGGAGGTTTCATGGAAATCTTTCCCCTGATGTGGTCAGGGTAGCCCACATATGTCAAATTTTACTCATCTTCTATCCCTCAAAGAATGATGAAGGATTTTGCTCTAGACTTTTAGATTGGAATACAGTGAAAATATCTATATTAATTCCACACTTACCTTACAAGAAAGACCAGAGCCCTAGTAACTAAAATGACTTGTAAGTTTTCTTTAAGTTGATCTGTTATTACTCCTCAGAAATTTGACACTTTCAACAGTGCAACACTGAGAATTATGCTAAAAATTCTACAGGCTCTTCAATCTGTTCTTGAATTCTAAAGGGAATTGTTAGTTTGTATATTTTAGGGTACATTGAAATCTTTAACTGTATTTCTTCATTTGTGCTGGTTTTAGATGAGCTAGAGTTCATTTTCTTCATAGTAGCTAGTATGAGGCTATGTTCTGGATTTGTGCTCAGAAGAATGTCATTAACACTGATGTTTAATTGTTTCCAATCAATGTTTACATTAAGCCGAGGACTTTTTCAGTGTCTCATACCACCCCTGTTCTCCCCACTTCTTCTCTGCAGGTAGCTGAGGGGAGACACAGTCAGGACAGTTGACCCAAACTGAGCAACAGGATATTTCATGCCATGAGGTGTCATGCTCATTATATAAGCTGAGGGGAGTCAGCCAGGAGAAATTGCTGCTTGGGGATGGGATATTTGTCCCTGATTCATAAGCAATTGTTGCATTGTGCATCTCTTGATTTTATATATTCCTTTATTTGTTGTTATTATTATTATTACTATTACTATTATTATTTCATCTCCCTTGGCTGTCCTATTATAAAATTGTTTTTATTTAAACCCATGAGTTTTTTACCAGCCTTGGTGGGGGCAGAGGCGTAAGCAAGCAGCTGCATGGTGCTTAGTTCCTGGCTGCAGCTAAACAATCCCACCATTTACCAAAAAAAAAAAAAAAAAAAAAATCTTTCTTCCATTCAACAATGAAGTTATGAAATTTGGAAAATACAAAGAATGTTAAGATTAAGAGCAAAATTGAAGCCAAAGAGTCATCCTCTGCTGAAAAGACTTCCACTATTATTTTTTTCTTGTCTGTTTTTTTGCAGTGTTCATCACAGGGTTTAATTTCATCATTTCTGTTCTGCTGGAGTTCTCTGTGTTAAACACCAGTCGTGTTATTATTAGAGATTCAAATTAAAGTAACAGATAGTGCCCCCTAACATACTGTTAAATGTTTCTGCATTTCCATTAGACTTAACTGCTTTAACTGTACAGGCTGTCTGCTCTAGAATTCTTTTCTTTTCCACATTGCGCCCCTGAATGGTTTTATTCTTATGTACTAGATAAATATGTCTAACTTCTCTCATCAAATCACACAGTGGTCTAGAATATTTAGTGGCAGGTAAGGGAAATTCTGCTTTACATAGAAGATTTAGTAGTTTTACAGTGGTTTAACTTAAAAATCTTACAACCAGAAAGGAACACAGATGGCTTAAATACATTTTGCTTTAAATTGTAAAGTTTGTGTGTCATAAAAGTAAGCATATTTCAGGGAACTTCAGTACAATTGTACTTGAAAAACCTAAGTCCTTGACTGTGGGACACAGAAGGGAACAAAGTGTTTCAGTGAAGAAAGCCTATGAGAAGCCCCTGAATTGCTCATCCCATTCTCTGGTAGCCATTGAAGTTATTATTGAAATACTTGAAACAGTATGTCATAGATCTTACAGAAAAACAAACAAACAAACAAACAAGGTATGGGATTAAACCTTTTACTTTAACACACAGAGACCCCCATGAAACTAGTCCTTACAAGCATTTGCACATATCCATTGGAATTAGTGGAGAAACTCATGGTATTAAAGACAAGAAAAAGTACAGATGTTTTTAGGAAATTAACACAGTTCCCTATGCTACTTATGCTGTCCCGTTATCATTCCATGATCAGTGGGTATTATATGAAGACAAACAGGAAAATTAATTGCAAGGAAAGAGGACACTTTAAACATTGAGATGTCAGTAGCCTAGCAAGAATAGATATTTAAAAATTCTGTGGGTTTCTCCCAGCTCTCTCCTCAAGACAAGACAAAAACTTTGTAAACGTACAAAGATGTTAAAAGTGGTGAAGATGAAAGTCAGTGAAGAGTTAAACATCTTATAATAATGAACATTATAAAAACCCATCATTATATAATTTTACAAATTCCTACTATGGATATATATCAAATAATTATGCATTTCTGGTCCTCATATCTCAAGAAACATTTAGTAGGACTACATAACTTCTCAGAAAAAATAAGACCTAGAGGTAGGGGGAAACAACCTCCTTATAGTATAAATAGCAACTGACAGATGGGGACACGTAAATCTAGAAAATAGAGGAAGGAAATGTTAAAGTTTTATGAAAATATGTGTGGCATCATGAAGATGAACCAGAAAAGAGTCACTCATTTTCAAAAATATGAGAACTATTGTTCAGGAAGTAAAATTAGGAAAGGAAAGATACAGTCTGTCCCAAAAATATCTATGAGAAGTTGTTCTTCATGCATTGTAAGAAGCATGGATTACATTGCCATCGGATCTTGTCAAAGCAGCTTTAACAAACGATAAAGCAATTAGAAAAAAATTTTGGAAGAAGAATGCAAATCTTTCTTAAAAAAAAAATGTGACTTTCTTTCTGATTCTATGAAATGCAGACTTTTTTTTTTTTCCTTCCTTCCCCAGTTTGTACATTTCAACAAACTTAAGAAGAGACAAATACTAACACACCAATATTGTGATTGGGCCTAAGCTTTTATATATGATCATTGTCTAATTTTTCACAGCATCTTTGCATGACTTAGATGAGGATTCATTCTGATGTGAATCAAGGTTAAAAATTTAAGGTAATTTTGTTTATGTAACACCTACTTTGTTTCTTCAAAACCTGCATATAAATAAATATGAGTATAGTGAATCAGATAGGAGACAGAAAGATAAAGGAACATACCATATCATGGAATTTATTTATATTTCTAGTTAGTCAAATTCTGTTCTTTCTTATTCCACAGAGTTATGTGGTGCTGAGGCATCACCATCATTACTTATGACTAGTGTTTTTTTTAAACGTCTGTTCAGTTTTGAGAAAAAAACACAGGTTTTCTGAGCAGATGAAAACTCCTTTAAAAAATAATAGCAATAAAATTCTACCTGTATTTACTGATACAAAGTGTTAAACAGTCCTGAATAATAATATCTGAGATGTCTTAGACTGTGCACACAAAATACATAAAATAGTTTTATATTAATATCTATACCTCAGTTTCTTGTTGTAAAATTTGAACTTGACAGAAGTACTGTAAGTTAGAAATTTATGTTTATAATATGCCTTATTTTGATCCTGATCTTTTTATTTTGTATGTGGAACTAGTTTCATAGTTTCTAATGAGTAAAATTATGAACTACATATAAGATGGGAAAAAAAAAATTAAAAAGAAAAGAATAGCACTGAGCACTATTTCATTTCTGCTGAATGTGAATAAATCTAACTATGCAGATTGCACAAATAAAGACAAAATATAACATGTTAACATGAGGAGATCATATGAAAACTAAATAGGTAACGTCTATAGTGGCATTTTATAAATATTAATGTTTACGTTTACAGTATGCTGTTCTATGAGCATTCTTTATCACAAAGTTTGCATGTGTGTGTATGCACGTGCAAATAAAATATATATTAAATATTAATACTTCTTAAAATTTGCCATTCTGACAGATGCATGAAAGGGCAAGACTCAAACCTTCTTTGCACAGTGCAGTGTCACAGATTTTGCCATGTGTAAAAAGCAATTTCTATTTTCCAAAACAGCTGTTCACAAAGTGGAAATGTATTGCAGACTATATAGTGAGTGGAGCAAAGGCTAAAGACAGCAAATGGTAATTTTGATTTGTCTCTTTAACCACATAAAGATGATTCACTGCATTAAAGTTTAAGTTGGATAAGGAGTTAACCTGGGTCTCATTAAAGAAATCTGAAGAAAGAACTCAAACTCTGATGATTCTTTTACTGAAATGTCCTTTATTTACTCTCACTGGTTCTGTTTCAGTTATTCTCTGTTTAAAACAGTTGTCTTTGCCTCTGGGTGAACAAAACCACTTAGAAGTAAGGCTCTTTCAATTCTTCTCCCTTTTTGTTATGTCTGTGTCTAAGTTCATAGATACACCATCAATTCAGGCAACAATTAATATTGACATTTTAAATTTTTTTTTCCATATCTCTACCATTATTGGAATATCTGAATCGCTTCTTGTAACATTGCTTTATTATGAGGTAAGAAAGTGATATATCAGTATTATTCCCAATTTCTTACTTTTGTTTGGATTATATGAGTATATTTGTGAACTGTCTTAACCTGGGCTCAGTTCGTTATGATGTGAAAATCCAAGAACTTTAAAGAAGTATAAAGATCCTTAAAAGTGCATTTTTTACCAGAAAACCTTTCTTGTTTGGATTTTAGGACTATTTGGACCATAGTTCACTTTTCAACTACAACTGGTCATTTCCAATTAGGAAGAAATATATAGAAATGATGGTATGTCACATATTTTTTCCAAGAAGGTATTTGATGTATATGTCCTGGAAGTATCTCACAGTTATTTGGCCTTTAAGAACTATTTGATAGTAATGGAAAGCAAATTGTTAGAAAACTTTTTGATTTAATCTGACTTCCTTCATGAGGTTCATTGAAATTAATCCACAATATTTCATTTTGTTGGGTTATTTAAACAGTGGATTGTCTTCTGTCTTTACATATATTTAAAAAACATCTACTATACCTACATGTTTAACTCATTTCCTGTGTCCTGCCTATTGTAGGGTGAGCACTGAGATTGACAGCAGCCCTATACATCCTAGTTGTCCTTTTCAGGAACTGCAGATTCCCAGTCCAGACAGAAGCTGAGGTGCACTCTAGCAATAGGAGTAGGAGCCAGGTCACAAAAGATCAAGCGAAACGTAATCAGAAGAAACCACACTGTCTGCTTAGTGGAAACTTTCTACACATATCTCAGTGTTTCTTCTGAGTGCTCAGGGGATGCTCTAAACACAAGGTGCATGGAATGAAAACCACATTGACGTGAGGTAACCTTGCTGAACACATCTCATACATGCATATGCCAGAGGAAAACATACTGATTATCCCAACAACTCCTGTTACCCCGTTTCACCGTTACCATTAGGGAAAGGAGTTGCTCTAATTCTGCATATGACAGAGGCTTAGCAAATTTTCGCACCGAGCACTAAAGTGATGGTATTGAAGGTCAATAAATACTAATAGTTTTTGTGTGGTGTTAGAGGCTCATGGAGAAAATTGATTTGAATTCAAGTTATTAAAGAAGCTGTGAATAACTGTGTTGAAATAGTGTAAAAGAGAAAGAACACACCACTGATACAGACACAGACTGAGATTTCTTTAGATTTGTCCTTGATAAAAATTTATAAACATTTGTGTAAGGAATATAAAATAATTTGAAGAGAAACATGCGTGCCTCATGCTGACAAAAAATATGTTTGCGCCTAATAGATTGGAGAAATTGTTCGAGACTTGTTTATTCTCATGGAAAGATTGCCCTGCACAGTGCTGCCAAGGACAGTTTCAGCTTGAATAGCTATCTATATAATGACATTCATTTAAGTTACAGTGACTTAACTTCAAAAGTTAGACATCACTACATATTAAGAGGTGCATGGCGGTTTTGTGTTTTGTTGTTTTGTTTTGGTTTTTTTTTTCCACCTTTTTTCTTTCCTACTCAATGAAGGAATGAAATGTGACATTAAAAGCTGAGAAGGAAGGACATAATCTGTTTCTTGAAAGTGTGGTCACTTCTCCTAGCTATGGGACCAAAGTTTTTCATAAATGAAAAAAAAATCTGTTTATTTATGTATTTATATTTCTACTTAGTTGTAAAAATAAGTACCTAAAAGACAAACTCAAAACATCCAGTTCTGATCCTTTTCACAGATATGAAATTATGGAAGTGATGGTTTTGTTACCTTGTAGAACAAGAAAATATATCTGACATTCTGCCTCTTATATGTGAATTGTCCTGGACAGTAATATGCACTTTCAAAGTCTGTAAGTAGTTGTTTGTACCAGATGACTTGTGGTTTTCTTGTGAATATATTAGTTATCTATGCTCTTATGCTTTACTGAATTACTGTACTCTGATGTGGTAAACCCAAATTATTTGTTCCTCAGTATGGCTCTCAGGTAGACTAACTGAAATGTTCTGGTAGTTTGAGCATGCATCAGGTAAATGCACTGTATTAGGAGAACATCCAAACATCACTGTTGTTAGAGAAATAATTCTTCCTTTCCTATGGTTAGAGCTAACATATTCCCATAAGTGCTGGTCAAAAAGCTCTACTAAATATGCCTTTTCTGGAAAATGTTAATAAATATTATTAAGTTATTGCAGTCATTAAAGACAATAGTTAACATGCAACATCCTTCCCATATACATAAGCATCAGGAGTAAAAAAGAATATGTATACCTACATATAGGCACATATAGCCTGGAGAAGAGGATGCTCAGGAGAGACCTTATTGCCCTCTAAAACTACCTGAAAGGAGGTTGCAGAGAGGTGGGTGTTGATCTCTTCTCCCAAGGCACAAGTGATAGGACAGGAGGAAATAGACTCAAATTGCACCAGGGGAGGTTTAGAGTGGATATTAGGAAAAAAAATTGACACTGTAGCGGTTGTCAAGCATTGGAACAGGCTACCCAGGGAAGTGGTTGAGTCACCATACCTGGATGTATTTACAAGATGTGTTCATCTGTTATTTAGGGACATAGTTTAGTAGTGGACTTGTCAGTGCAAGATTTAAGGTTGGACTTGATGATCTTAAAAGTCTTTTCATACCTAAAAGATTCTATGATTTATGTATTCTTAGAGTATATTTTTTTTCTAGTGTGATATGTGAATAATGTAAGGATGATGGTGTATATGTATCATCTCAAGCATTACGTTAAAGTATGAGGTGCTCCATGGAGACTTCAAATAAAAAAAAAAAAAAAAAGGAAAACCTGTGCATATAGTATTTTTTCTGTGTTGTGGGGTTTTTTTTTTTTTTCTTTACTACTTGAGGAATTAATTTATTCCATACTTACCCTGTTTACAATAAGGATATTTTGAAAGATGTGAAGCAATAAGAAAATAAAGTGCTAGCTTCTGGAAGGAGTACATCATTCCATGATTCTATGATTCTGTGAATACATAGTCACAGCTTTATGTAATGTCTGCATTTTTCTTATCTCAATAAGGCCCAACAAGGATAATACCTGCACTGCAAGAATCATTCTTGTTGTTCCTCTGCCTCCTGGCCTCTCACCCCTGGGGGCTGTTGCATGGCCACATATTACAAAGGCAAGCAAACATGGAATTTATATAAAATATAGGAGTTATGGTCTATATAGTCAAGGATGAAATAAACTTGGGAAGCTGTCTCCTAACACACTAATTTCAACATTAAAAAATTCCCTTCTGGACTACAACTGAGGTAAGTATTAGTCTGAAGACAAGATATAATAGAAAAAAAGTACTTCAAATGAACACATGAAAAACAAGGGGAAAAAGTATACTTTTGATGTCGATTATTAAAAAAGTAATACTGTTTACTCAACACACTGTGTTTTTATCTCTATTTCATGTTGATTTGTTTTTACAGATAAAATTCACTCATGTGTGGGTATTGATATTATAATATTATAATATATATATACACATATATATAGGTATTTACTAAGTTCGGGGGAAGGATTTTGATTTTTCTTTTTCTTTGAGCCCTTATAATAATGGAATTTTATTTTGATAATGAAACAATCTTTTGGGTGTCGGTTTCTTAAGATTAAAATGGAACAACTTAACAATATTTCTGAGATAAGATCATCAGCAGAATACTTATATTACATCAGCTTAATACAGACTGACAAGTTCTAGAATATATTTATCTATTAAATAAGTTCTTATACTTTCAAGAAACAGACTTCATAACCGGTTTATAAGTATTGTTTTATAGTTCCTTGGCTAGCTAACTTCCAGGACTGCCTTTTTCTCTCATGACTGCAGAACTCTGGGAGTTCAATGCAGTTAACTGGAGTGCTGTGAGCATGGGGAAGAGCTGACACCATACTCCAAAAGTAGCTTCTATTCAAAAGAAGAGCTAATGAGGTGTATTTAGGTAGGTAAATAAAAAAATCTCTTTTTTTTTTTTTTTAATTTATCATGCCAGTAGTAAGCCGCTATGAGGAAAGCAAAATATCTTTTCTGAGAGGTCCTCTTCCCTGCAATTAAAAGTTAATTTTCACTTCTTTGCTAATGAAAAAATACTGCCATCTTTTCTCAGGCTCCATTCCTCCAAACGTGATCAGAGTGCACAAAGCAAGCAATCACTAACTGTAAATCAGAAACAGCATTTTGCCTTCCATTTCGCAGCAGTGAAAAGTTAGGTTGCCATCAAAAGCAACAAGAATTTATATAGTCCTTGCTGTCAATATATTATGACAACAAACCAGATTTATTTTTAATTGATAGATTGAATGTTTATAAGATAAGAAATAAATCTACCTTGGTTTAAAGACATTGGTAGGGTCTGTAAAAAATCAACATGAGCTTAAAAATAATTAAGACTCATCATTATATTACCTATTTGAAAGACTGCCAAGAGAATGATATGTTTTTATTAACAAAAGTTAAATATCATCTTCTAAAATCATCTTTTTAATGCTGGCAACTGGGTCTAAGGGCAAACACTAAGTGAGTTGTATTGAAGATCACTGTAGGTGAATAGTCATTTGTTCTGACAATTAGGCAGAAAATCATGTTGAAAAAAAGAGTGAAAATGCTGGGAGTCCACAACCTCGATTTTTTTTAAATTTTATGTATTGTGCATGCTACATGAATAATCATATGTTTGTTTTCATAAAACAGCTACCTGTTGTTTCAGTGGAGCTGCTGAGGAGGAAAAGTACTAACTTGTAAAACCGATTACACTGCAGGCGAAGATAAAATTTCAGCACCTCCATTTGTACAGCAAAAAAGTACATTCAAAAATAGTAACCAGATAATGAAAGAACATGAAAGGTTCTGTTCTTAGGCACCTTCACTTGTTTTGAATGCTTTCTGAGAGTGATTAATTCTTCCTAAAGGTCTCTGACTATCAGATGTTGTGGTAATATATCACATACAGATTTTTCTGCTCTCAGCCTCTTTCTCTTTTAACCTCTCTCTGTCATGTCTTCTTGGTTCATGCTATCAGCTTAAATTTAACTTGTTCAGAACTGATTGAATACTAATTTCTTGTTCCCTTTCTTTCCTGCAGCTCCTGTTTCAATCACCTTTTCATTATGGACCTGTTCTTTTCCATGTCACTTCCTTTTCTCCAGGCTTATTGTCAGCCTCAGCACTGCAGTTCTGCCTCAGACCAATAAAATACATCTTGCCAGTCTTATCTGACTTAGATAATTTCTTTCTTTTTCTTTCTTTATCAATACCTTCCTTCCACAGGTTATTCATTCAGATTACTTGATATTTTCAAGATTTTTTAAAATCTTAATGTTTTAAAGATTAAGAATAATCTTCCTATTATTGCTAATTGCCTGGATTACTATTTTCCTTAATGATTTGGATGATGTCAATGACTTGCCAATAATATTTTAATGAGTTAAAGGGAACTGTTAACCTTAAAGAAGAATAGAATAAATCATATGCAATGCATAATATGCATAGAACAAAAAACGGTGAACTCAAGATACAGCAAAGGGTACACAAGATTAGCATTAATTAACACATTTTCCATTTTTAAATATAGTAAGGCAAAGAACAGAACCTAGCCTGTCTGGCTAGGTTATGAAATCTCCAGCAGTTAAGATATTTTTTTAAAGATTCACGAATATTTGTAAGGAATAGAGACAGATGATACAGGAATATGATTTCAGGCACAGAGAGAGAATATATAATCTTTCAAGACTACTTCCAGCCTTGTTATCCTTCTATCCTTGTTTTCTACTGTTCTGGTACATGTGACATAATTAATCCCCTTGCTTCATTTGTTCTGCACCCCTCATTTATATCTGAACAAGGATATTTCCCTCTTCCTTCCAAAAACACATTCTTCAGTTATGAGAAGCTCAAGTATTCAGTATGCTATATTCTTGTTTCACTCTACTACCTCTTATGCTTGCATGTCATAACCCTTTCTGGTTTTACTAAGCTTTTCCCCTTTTCTGACTTTAAGAGCTTCATATTGTAACTGCTTTCCAACCTATTAGGAACTCGCATTTGCAGTAAAAGTATGACTCCAGTTTTGCTTGAGCTATGAAAGAAGTATGAGGCTATGCGCTGGTTACTTCACCCTTATTGTGGCTGAGCTTGTGACATGGCTCTAACACTTCCACATGACCAGAGTGTCCTGTGGTCAGTTCACAAAGTTGTGGGTTGGTTTTTCTTTTTGTTTGTTTGTTTTTTCCAAGAACAGGTAATATGCTTTAAATATACCTTCCCCTTGATATTTAAGAATGTCTCGTTATTTTCTACCATTTTCTATTTATGCAGACTAAAAATTCATGTGCAGTCCAACCCTAACTAGTGGGACTACCCGTAAGCTATGTGCTGCTTTCTAGAAAGCGTAAAAATGTAGGAAAAAGAAGGCATCCCCAGTAGATAAGACAGAAGAGAAAAATAAACATCTGACATTGATCATTCAATGCTAGTGTTCTGATGAGAAAAGGGAAAGTGTTGTAGATTTTTGGGAAAAAAAAATTTCCTTTCTCTAGGCAACACCACTGAGTGCTAGCAACTGTTGCCTAATGAACGATGTAATACAGCAGACAGTAGAATTGAGCTATGGTAGGCTGATTGCAGAGAGAGAACAACATTATTAAAACTTAGAGTGTTCATGTTTTCTGTGTTTTATTAGACTGTCGTGGTTTAATCCCAGACAGCAACTAAGAACCACACAGCTGCTCACTCACTTCCCCTCCTCCTCTAGTGGAGAAGGAATACTAGAGGAAAAGGCAAGTGAACTCATGGGTTGAGATAAGAAGAATTTCATAACTGAAATTAAATTAAATAAAATAATACCAGTAATACCTACAACACCAATAATGTGTAATGAAAATAATGGAAAAGAAAACAAATTATACAAATGCTCACCATCCACCGATCACCTGAGAACCAGAGAGTGAGAACGAGAGAGAGCAACCCTGACCCAAATCTCTGTTTATATACTCAGCGTGACATTTTATGGAATAACTTACCCCTTTGTTCAGTTTGAGTCAGCTGTCCAGACTGTGTCCCCTCCCAGCCTCTTATGGAGGATTTGGGAACACAGGCACAGTACCAGAAACTGAAAAAGTCCTTGACTTGGTACAAACACTCCTTAGCAACAACTAAAACCATCAGGGCTATCAATACTCTTCTCAGCACAAATCCAAAACATAGCTTCATACTAGCTACTGTGAAGAAAATTAACTTTGCCCCAAGTAAAACCAGCACACTAATCCAATCAAACCTTGGGCTTTATCATACATCATAACAACTCACATTATAACAGGAGTGATCTGGCTATGTTTCTCACATTATTTTTAAAAAATTGCCTTAAAATGATACTTTCTACATGATTTCCAAGTTTAGAGATACTGACTACTCGGGGTTTTCTTGGTGAATTGTAAGTACAGATGAGTTTTGCTGTGTGACTTTGTTTTGAACACTGAAAACTTTCAAGATGTCTGGTGTTTTATTTGTGAAGTGACTGTATAATATGTTCATATTAATCTTCAGTAAGAAACAGATGGTGGCTTTGAGTCAAGAAACTCTGAGAACATTTTATAACCCCATCTGCAAAGTGCACTAGTGGTTTTATCTAGCTGTATTACTTTGCTGCTTCTTTTATCTTTTATCCCATTAAATACCCCAGATGAAATGGGATTAATATTATGATACTAAAGTATGTGTAAAAGCAGAACACTGCAATGAAATGCCTATGAATGTGTTGGCAAGGTATGAATGTCTTAAAATAGTCCGTGTGATCAGGATTTTAAGTTTGGTTGTCTATATTACAACCTACATCCACAGAACTGCCAAGCAAGACACTTGCACACACTATGCCATCTAGACAAAAAATATTTGCAAACAAGAGGTTGTAATTTCATTTATATATTGTGTACAAAGGTGACTTAAGGCTCACTTAAATGTATTTGTTATACGTTCAGTGTATAGAATTGGTTTTACTGAGTAAAAAAAATAAAGAGTTTCCCAGGGAATGTTAACAAGGGGCTAGAAGGTGACACAAGGAATGTGGTTTGGTGTGCTTATCAAGCATTTAAGTAGTGAAATTCTCTGAGGTTAAAAACAGATTAGAAACCCTTCAGAAATTCCAGTGTTTTTACAGTTCTTCAGAAAGATTTTGAAGGTTAAATCAAGGAGCTTTTTTTATTTCCCAGAGTAATTTCAAATAAACAGCTTAAAGGTTGTCCATTACTGCTACATTTTTGAGGGTTTGTATATTATACACAATATAAGAAATCAGCAGTAATCTCTAGGAAGCTAGGTGGCTACAAATGTTGTAAAGTTTTAGAACTCTCCACCAAAACTGGAACACTAATAAAGGAGATGGGTAAAGTTATTTTAAAATGTTACCTTCTTATGGGTAAAATTATTAAGTAAATTGAATTGATTCCCTGCTGGAATATGCATTTCCTGCCAAGAATCTATGAAAAAAAAAATATAATCTGAAAAAACTTCATTTTATTCATACCAAAAAAATGTTTATGTTTACATATGAAATGTTATGAGCTTGTTCTATGGTATAGTACTAATTTTTTTATGTGGGAATTTTTTCTTTCATATTAAAAATATTGAATAAACAGTTTTAATATCAGTCATAGGAAAAGCTGAAACACAAAAAGGTTAAATTAACTCCCTTTTGAATGTCTTTGCCCCTCTCCTGGAAACTATGTAAAATTTGAAGTTCTGTTGCTTTGCATTAGCTGAAGAGGCTGTTAAGTATTTTTTTTCTGTAGATACAGAACTGGTTTTCAGTACCTTTAATATCTTTCAATACTTTTTGAAAACAAACAAGCACTGAAATCTCTCACAATAAGCAAGTCTAAAGCAAACTTTAAAAAGAAATCTACTGCAGTGTCAGGGCAAGCATAACAAAGGAAATTCAATACTTACACAACCTTTTCTGATATTGTATCTCCTTTATTCATGCTATTCTGGCATCAGCAGACTCAGGAAAGCAATAATCTTCAACTGTAAAATATATTCCACCCCTAAGGTACTACACATCATGTTATGATATTTTAGGATCTTTGTTTGTCCTTAGTTGGCTTTGGAGGATGGCTTATAAACTGAGCAGGTCTATGTTTGATAAAGAAGTTGGTATACCACAAGTAGGTTTCTTCACTTTGGTTTTCCTGGATGGACCAAAATAATTGATCCCACGGTTCATTCTCAGCTGAAGTAAAGAGATGTAACTGTTTCCTAATGCAATGCTAAAGTGATCTAGCACACTCACCACAAGCACAGATATTTGTAATATCCTCTTTATTCTTCTTTGTCAAATTCTTTGATGTGAGTTGCAGTGTGGGTCTTTTATTGTTTCTTTTTTTTTTGTTTTTCTACTAGGTATCAGAGCCAACTTTACTGAAGTAGTTGGGACAATAAAATTTCTCCAGATATTTCATATTCTGCCAATGTCTTAGCTGCCGTCTCTTCATGTTTTCAATGGTTTTAAGTAACAAGAAAAACTAAAAGCTGAAATGAAAACATGACCAAGAAAATAAGGACACGCTTATGTCTGGCTGTGGTGGTGCATTTCTTCTCCTCTTAACTCCTGGACAGCATTATGACCTTAGAGATTCCAGTCAAACCTTAGCCATTGTGCAGGGAGTTTGCTGGTTAAGCGCCCCTTATCATATCAAAACACTTTTGCACTGCCAAGGTGGGGAATCACCATACTAGGGGTCAGTTGCCTGGTTATGGTGGGGGATGAGGAAATAATTCACCCCCTGCCAGCCTTGAACCTTATTGCAGTCTGGGTAGCTGGTAATTCCAATGACCACCTACCCCAGTTAAGGGCAGAATGCAAAAATTATTTAAGTCAATTATCTCATGACCCTGTAAGTAGCGGTTCCAAGGACAACCCTTGGAGCTCTCCTGGTCCGCAGCGGGCTGTGCCCAGCATCTCCCTCTGAGTGGGATGCCTCTCAGAGTTCACAGACTCTCAAGTTTGTGAAATCAGAGAACAGTCAACACAAACTGGGCTGAAAACTCTCCTTAAGGCTCAACTCTTCGCCTGTTGAGAGATGCACTGACATCCAACGTAAATATTTTTACCAAACTGAAGAGGAAATTTTAACAGGTACCTTCATACAGATATACGTACACCTGTCTCTATTTCTGTATCTGTCTGTGTGAGTGTATGAATGCAACTTTATGTTGGCAACTTTGTTAAGTCTTTGATTAAGTTACTGTACTGATTTATTGAGAGTTAAGTCCTGCTGAGGAATTGTATGATCTAATTGTGTGGTATAACTGAATAGTGTTAAGGTATTTTGAATTATTGCTGCCTCACATTGTTGCTATCCCAAAGTTTCACACCAAGCACAAACTCCACACACTCTGATCCTTTCCCTGATTCCTTAGGCATAAACCATTGACCAGGTCTGGGACTAGAGGTGGATTCAGCCGCACCTAGACTTCTCTTTTGAGGAGTTTAGAAAACAAGGGGATCCACTCTGAACCTATGACCAAATGGGAGGAAATTTCTTGCCCCTTTTCCCTAGTCCATATCACAACAATCTAATCTTGCCTTGGTTTCCCTGACTCTGTAAATAACTTTTAATTCACGTAAAAACTATTTTAATCCATTGCTAACTTGATTTTTTGCCTTTGTATGTTTTTCCATGTTGACTAAGTAGGAAAAGGGACCTTGCCATTGAATTCTGTTAAGTCACGCTTCTCACAAGTTCATATTTAAAAATAATATCTTTTCCCCTAATACTTGTGACGCTGATCTTTTAAGCAGCCTAATCACTCAGCATAGTCCCCCTTTCATGACACTGGCATAAGAAAAATGGAAGATGGTTATGCTGTAGTGAGTGTCAAGTAGATGTTGTGACTTTGATAACTTTCTAGAGGACAGAAACGATCTGACAGATTTATTTTGTTTTAGAATGATGTTGTTACCAGTATACAGGATGCCGCCTAAAGGAATCCCACACTCCAACTCCTCCTTCTTAACCTTCCTGCTTTCCCACAAACATCTTCAAAATCAATGAAACTAAATAAAATATCCAACCACCACTAGAAATTGTAACAAAAATAAATAAATAAGCACAACAGAGATTATCTAGAAATACAAATTTGTGAAAATAATTTCTTTTTAGAATGTAGGCTGTATCCCTTTATTCTCTTTTCTCTTAAGGATGCCAGAGAAAGACATACTCTGTCCAAACTGCTGCTATCCACAAGATACTAATTAAGCCACATTCCTTCCTTCCCAAGAATGAAGTATTGACTAATGTCTTTCTGTTAACAAAGCACTGAATGTGCATGAAGTTATAAAAAGCACAGATAGCTCAATAGTAAACTAATATGGTAATTTTCACACCAAAGAATACCCTTTCCACAGTCCTTTATTTTTTATTGCCTGCAAACTGAGTTCAGTTCCCAGAAAAGCTACATGAACAGTTCTTATTCTTATATCATGGAATCACAGAATCATAGAATGGTTTGGGTTGGAAGAGACCTTTAAAGATCATCTAGTCCAACCCCAGGGCTGGAAGCAGGGACACCTTCAACTAGACAAGGTTGCTCAGAGCCCTGTCCAGCCTGACCTTGAATGTTTCCAAGGATGGGGCTTTTACCACCTCTCTGGGCATCCTGTTCTCGTGTTTCACCACGCTCATTATAAAAAACATCTTCCTAAGTTCTTGAAGTAACCATACATTAACCAGTATAACTGGAAGGTTGAATACCATGCATGTAGCCAGTCTTTCAGTCTACCTTCTATCTCATTTTGTCTATGAGAGATGTTGTGTTCACAAACAACCAATACACAGAAAGATCAAGTGTTTAAGTAGCATTTTATCTAAATGAGATATGTGAGATTAAATCACATTGCTTTGCATAAAAAAGGGAATTAGTTGCAATTTGTGAAGCAAAACGTAAGCCAGGACCATGTGGTTTTGTTTGTTTGCTTTTTGGTGAGCAAGAATTGTGAATATTATGAAACATCCACAAAAAGCATCTTAGTTTCACACAGTTTTGTTTCCTTCCCACATGTTCAGTTGCAATTTTCCGTATGGTGCATTAGACTGTCTACTACTGTTTAGTTTGCATATAGCACAGCTAAAAGCAAACATAAACATTTGGTGTAGTAAGGCAAAACCAGCTTGATTTGTCTGAATTGCTAGTGGCATCCATTTTAGTTCTAGAAGGTGGTTATACTTTGGTGATACGTTGGGGACAGAAAGTTTCATAAATCTTGTTCAAACCATTTATAGCCTGGTAAAGAACTTTTTGTTTTGATTACTAATGCAGTGGACATACCTAAAACTGTTACAAAAATAACATATAAGGAAGACAAATGGACAGGTTTAGCCTGGTATTATGTTTTTAAAAAAAAAAAACCAAAAACAAACCAAAACCCAAAAAAACCAAACCCCAAACAAACAGCCTTGCTGGAGCTGGTACTGCTAGATTTCTCCTCCTGTCCATTCCACATTGTTATTTGATAATGATAGTATATTGCCTTCTCCCTTGATCTTTTGGTTTTGTTTTTTTTGTTGGTTTTTGGGGGTTTTTTTGCATATAGAGTATCTTGGGAGCTGTTTTTTTCTTCTTGTCATGGTTTAAGACCCAATGACATTGGAGAAGCTAGATGAACTTAGATACCAAAGCACTTTATCAGAGAAACATGCAATTTTATGTAAGGCATTACTTTCTTGTGCTTTGGGAGTGATGGTGGAAGTGAGGAAGGAAGTCAGGTGTTTCAGTGCAATGCTTTCTTACATGTTGTTCCTGTCCTTCAGGAGAGATAGCTCAATCCTGGGGAGAGGTTGGACAGCTTAGCATAGCAGTACCAGCTGTAATGTAAACAGTTACGGGGAAGGACCATGGGGTCCACTGAACTCTTCTTGGTTCCCTGTATTCCCTGGAGGTTACAGAGATGGTCCTGGATCCTGGTGCAGTATTTTGCGTTTTCCATCCACTGGGTCTTTTCCAAAAACTTCTGGCTAACCCAGTATTCTTAACTGTCCTGATTTATAGGATAGCCTTTCAAATGGTGTCATTACTTCCAAATTTGCTTGCTGAGCCTCTTGTTGGCATTCAGAACCTGCTTGTTCCAGACACCTCCAACACTTTTGCACTTCTTATCAACAGGCTGTTTGCATAACTTGGCTGCCTATGTCCTCGAGCAGACTAGAACCATCCTATCATTTGGGACAAGTGTTTGATGATACTTAATCTGCTTCTACTACAACAAAAGTAAAGCTCATGGACTTATGCCAAGAGTTGTGATAACTAGGTCTATGTCATGCTAACTGCTACACATCTCAACACTGGACTTCTATGCTTACAACAAAGAAACGGTTTATTTTGCCCGCATCAGAAAATTGCTGTTGAAAACGTTAAATAATTACAAATCAGAGAACATTCAGGAGGTTAAATCCACACTTCAGAGTTTCTTTTGTTAAAAGAAGTTAAAGATAGAAGGCCATTTCCATTTTCTGGCTTCCAGCTAGCAAAATAAGAGGCCTACCAATTTGCATCAAAGTTCTATCCAGTCCACTGTGTCTAATGGAATTCAAAAAGCAGATGCCAAGGAAAAGGAATGTAAGATGAGGACAAACATAGAAAGGCTTCTTCCAAGTATATTCACAACTTCTAAAAAATTTGAGTTCAAGGAATTCTTCATCTAGAAGTGAGTTTCTGGGTGTTCATGTAGCTGCATTTATTTCTTTTTCATGAACTTGTCTGGACTGCCTTGAATCCATCTGAAACAGACATCATCTGCCTTATGTTTCTTATTAACAACTTGCTCTAGTTGGCAACTCAGTCAAGAAACAGAGCTATTTCTTAGCCTTAGTGTCTCTGATAAATAACCAAATATCCATACATAAAATCGGTTCTGATTCTACAAGTGTGTGATAAAACCTGTGGAAAATATTTACATCGTAAACATTTTGGTCCTAATCAAAAACTAAAATGTAATCAAAATATTATATTTTAATGTAGTGGAATGAGTAAAATAGTTGCTTATGCAGTCATATTCTTCCCATGCTGAGGAAATACATGTTTCCTAATGCTACTACAACTTTTTTTTTTTTCCTTGATATTAAAGAAGTCATTAAAAGAAGAACAAACCATTCCAACATTCTTATACACAACCAGGATGGGTTGATAGAACAGCTAAGTTTAAACTGAGGCATGAGGTTAAACTTGGCATATCACAAAGCTGAACAAATGGTACAACTGATCTGCTTGGTGAAGAAAAGTTGCTCTTTTTTATACAATATTGGCTGTGGTAAGTTAGATACATTGAAAACTAGCATATTTGAAAGGTATGAAGCAAACATACTGTGTGTGCAGTTACTCTGTGAAATTGTAGTTGTCCATTATCTCATGTCCTGCTGCCATGGCCTAAAAATTTTAACTTCACTGAGGACTACAACTACAACTACAAAGCTAGATGTCAGTCCTGGAGAACTGGTCAAAGAAAAGAACACATGTTAAAACTGACAAGCACTACCTTAAGATGACTATTCATAAAAACGTGATATGAAACTGTAGAATTTTTACTTATATAAAGAAACAACCATTCTCTTGTTCTGATGTGCTGTAGCAAAAGTTCATTACTGAACTTTTGTACATTTGAAACTATCAGTTTCTAATAAAATTATGGGAACTATTCATAAGAAGTAAGATAATTGTGTTTTGCTTGCTTTCTATTTTTAAGATAGACTAAGTTTAATAATTCTTTTCCCTTCCCTTCCCTGCCCTGCCCTGTCCTGCCACACATCAGTACTTTGGAAGATTATGAAGAAAGTCCTTACGGAAGTTAATCAGGAAGAGCTGTCATGGGTGTCTATCAAGGCCATCAACTACGGATGTTATTTACCTAAAGTTTCTGGCTTACTTTCATACATCAGCCATGTAGCTAAACTGGGGAGATAGCACTGGATGGATGCACTGCAAACAAGAGAAAGAGCTGGCTGGACTGTCAGACTTTAAAGGTAGTGTTCAACACTTTGAAGTCTAGCAGGGTGTTAGTTACGAAGAGTATTCCTCTGGGTTTAATACTTATACTGTTTAATATATTCAGTAGTCTATGCAACAGGATAGAATGCATTTTCATTTATGATTTATTTTCAAACTTGATGGGACGGTTAATATGCTGGACGCCAGGGCTGACATTTACAGGTATGCTAGAGGAATGGGCTGACAGGAATCTCACAAAACTTAGCAAACACGAACACAAAGTACCCTATGTAGTCTCCAAAACCCCCATGCAGTACAACAGGCTGGGGACGAAGGACAAACTTCACAAAAATGGATATAGATGCCCTGGTGGACAACAAACCGAACATAAGTTATCAGCACATCCTTGCAGCGATGACAACACATCACATGTTGGATACATTAATAAAAACATTATTAGGTCAAGGGAATGACCTTAATGCCTTCTACTAGGCAACTGTGAAACTGCACTGAGAATAAGGTGACTGGTTGAAGGTCTCAGTACAACAGAGATACTGACAAATTATAACAAGATTAAAGGAGGGTTACTACATGTTTGGGGCCTAGAGCCCTTGGCATATTAGACGAGGCTGGGGAGCTTGGTTTTTTTGTAGCCTAGATAAGTGGGGAAGAAAGGTAAGCAGAGAGAGAGAGGAATCTAATTTCAGTCTTTATTGAGAAGGTGAGGTTGGACTTTTCTCAGATGTACACAACAACAGGACAAGAAGCAGTTATCACAAATTGCATAAGGGAAATAACAAGTCCATATATGGAATGAAATCTTCATAATAAGAGTTGTTGAGCACTGGAATGAATTTCCCAAGGAAATGCTGGAATTTGCACTGAGATATTCAAAACTCAACTAAATGAAAGGCCCTGAGCAATCTAGTATTAGTGGTTTTCAGCAGAATTTGGACTAAATGCTGTTGTCAAAAAGTAGGAATGTCCTTGTAAAAAAGATTCAATGACACAGAATTACAAAGCAACAGAGGATGCTATTTGCTCTTATTTAATCACAAATCAACACCAATTTTAGAAGATACATCAAAAATCCTTGCTTTTAAACTTGAAAATGCATGTGCTACTTCAGTCAACATTATGGTCCCAGAATTTGAACACAAGAAGGTGCTCTGTATCATTTCCAGTGATTCGTAGTTGCATACCTACATTTTCTTTTCTTTTCCCTGGCCCTGTGCTTAAAAACTTCATTGTTTTGAAAGCTGAGTATAAGTACACATTTAATTTTGCTCTGCACCTAGATAACCTTTAATCTAAATACCTTACTTCCTCCATAGCGATCTCATTATTTTGTGTGTTTGTTTTAAATGAGTTTACATGACTGAAGAACTCTGATTATTGTTACTAACTTTCTTACAAAGTCAATCTCATCATGCTTTTTTGTAATTCTTCCATTGTCCCTGACTGTGTATAGCTGTCTTACCTGGTCAATGTTGTTTTCATTCTTGGTCGGGTTATTGCTTACTCTTGATAAATTTTTAAAGTAGTTATCCATCTGCTTACACCTGGAACAGTTTTACAAAAGATGATTTGTCCCTTTCATGGGATGCAAATTACAAATATTTTTTTTACTTTTTCTGACTTAACATATTCAAAACTTCCAACACACTTATGTCCTAGAGTTTTTCCAACCAGACTACTTAGCTTACTAGTTCTTTTAATATTCCCACCAAAACATACCACAACTCTCAGTATCTTAAATGCTCTTCATTAGCAGAGAAATAACTTGTATATAATTTCTGTTTGTTTTGACATGATAATGTGAAGTCATAATGACATCATATCATTTTATCTTTATAACATACCCATACCCTTAGCATCTTCACATGCTGATTGATTTGACACTGTAGCATGGTCTGTGATAGAATTGCATTAAAAACTTCTAGGAAAATTTGTGATGGTAGTAAGAAGCAAGGAAGCAAGTGGCAAAGAATCTTTGACACAAAAATACTGTTGCTGTTCCTTGATAATTGCAAGTATAACTGAAATATAGATGCCATTACTTGTACACTTTATCATACTTGAAATAGATTCTCACTGAACTAGATTGATCTGATGTAAGTTTGAGGGTCAGCAAAAGTCACCAATTTTTTTTTTTTTTTTTTTTTTGCACAACTGTGTTATATGGATAAAAAAAATGAACTTGCATGTCAACTGCCAGTGTCCCCACATGATTTGAATAGAATGAGTACTGTCCCATGAGTATAGGTCTCAGGAAGTACTCCAATCTTTTTTTCAGAGATACACTGCTTTATTCTTATTTTTCCCCCTCACTCAATATGTGAATTTACATCAGTCATTTAACTTGTGTTCAGTTTATTCATCTGTAAATAAGTTATCCTAACACTTCAGTGCTTCAGAGAGGTGTTCTGAGAATTATTGAATAAATGTTTACATTTATTTTCAGTGCATTGTATCAGAGTAACAATATTAGCACAAACTTGTTTTATTGAAAGAAATCACATAAAGCCATTTCAGGGCCAGCTATGAAAAAAATACTGTTATCTTCAAATTCTTTTTTAGTGTACTGTTTACAAATCATTACAATTAAAGTTGATAAACTGATGTGATGGGTTGACCTAGTCTGGACTCGAGATGCCATAAAGACTCTATCACTCCCGTCCTCATCAGAACAAGAGAGAAAAAAATAAGATGGAAAAAAAAAAAAAAATCCAACCCCAAAACCACCACCAAACCACCAAACCAACCAAAAAAAAAAAAAAGAACCAAACAAAAACCCCCTCTTTGGGCAATATAAAGACAGTTTAATAAACAAAAACAAAGGCTGCATGTGGAAGATCAGGAAATCAAAAGATTTATTCTTTACTTCTCATCAGCAGGGTCTGTCAGTCCACTTCCTGGGAAGCAGGACTTCAGTACGTGTAGCAGTTGCTCCGGAAGACAAACGTAATTAACAAATGCTTGCTTTTAATCCTCCTTTCTCCTGGCTTTCTTGATGAGCAGATGGCATATGATGTGGAATACCCTTTGATCAGATTGGGTTAGCAGTCCTGGCTACCTCTAGAGCTGTATTTTCTACCAGAAAATGGTGTACTATTATGTCATGATGTACTTCTAACGCCACGTTTTCTACCTCGGCAGCAATGTCCTGCCACAATGCAGCAGCCCAGATGGGTTTACCCATGTGTTGCCAGTTGGTCTTTCACTGCTGTATCCACTTCAGTAGGACATTAGAAGAAGTCAGTATAGAGTACTGGCCACTTTTCACATTCAGACATCTCTAGGGCTAGCTGGATGGCTTTCCCTTCTGCAAACTGACTTGAAACACCTCCTTCAGTGGCCTCAATGACCTGTTATGTGGGACATCACACAGCACCTTTCTAATTACAATGATTTCCTACCACAAATCAGGATCCATCAGTAAACAAAGCATAATGCTTTTCATCTTCTTAAAAGTCATCATATGCCTCTTTGTCATGAGCCACCTCTTCAGGCAAGGCTCCAAAATCTGCGTTCTGGCCAGTCCATGATCTCTTCCAGAATTCCTGTGTGGCTGAGATGCACCAGTTGAGCTCATAGCATGATCAACACTACCTACTTATACTTGTAGCACTTGTTGCATGATGTGTGGAGGGGTTATTTCCTTGGAATACCCAGGGTAGCATGGACAAATATGGTGCTAAACAGAGATATATTTCTTTACCAACAACTTCTGAAGCAGCTCAAACCCCCTCATATGCTGCTAGTATCTCTTTTTCAGAGATTGGAGTTCTGATCCTTGATACCTCCAGGTCCAAAACCCTAATAGTTGACCTCAGTTTTCTCTTTATGTTTTCTGCCAGAGACTCCACATGAGACCATGCTCCCCAGCTGCAGTGTAAAATACATTTTGCACAGCTAGTCCTGTCTGGACAGGCCCAAGAACTACCACACAGGCTACTTCCTCTTCGATCTGCTCAAAGGTTTGTTGCTCAAGGCTTCACTCAAAATACTACTACTTTCAGATTACTCAATAGAGAGGACTCACAAGATGACTATAACTTTGAATATGGATTCTCCAGAACCCCACAAGGCCTAGGAAAGTTGTGTTTCCTTCTTGTTAGCTGGTGGAAACATAGTTACTACCTTGTTGACCACATCCATAGGCACATGATGATATCCAACCTGCCATTTTATTCCCAAGAACACATTTGCCTGTGCAGGTCCCTTAACCTTGCTCTCCTTTATGGACAATACAGCTTTCAGAAGAATCTGAATTACCATTTCTCCCTTTCCAAAACCAACTTCTGCCTTATGCCCCATATGATGAAGTCATTGATATATTGTGGATGTTCAGGTTCACCACCCTTTTCCACTGCAGTCTGTATAAATCCATGAATGGTGGGGCTGTGCTTCCACTCCTGGAACAGTTGATGGAAGGTATACTGAATGCCCCTCCATGTGAAAGCAAACTGTGACCTGCACTTTGCTGCCAAAATGCAGGCAGAGAAACTGAGAAAAACACACTGACAATGTCAATTGTGGCGTATCAGTCCTATTGAATCCACACAGACCAGTATACCAGGTCATCCCTTTCCTCCTCCTGGCTTAAGGCAGGGACCCTCTGTTCCTGTACCTCGTCACTGTCTGACCCTTGCAGTGCCAGATCAGAAGTCCCTTCCACAGAATCAAGGAAGAGTATTTCAGTTCCATGTCTCGGAGATGTCTAATTGTCATCTTGTGTCTCTGCAGGAACTAAGCCGACAGACGACTTGGGTGACCTCTTCTTAACAGCTGTCTTTCCTCTCAGTCTGTGTACACAGGCTTCCAGCTTAAAGGTTGGTTCACAGACTCTCTTCTCATGTCCTCCCCTGGCCAAGCAGGAAGAACCTGAGTACACCATGCAGCATGCACCTAGGAGTCCCTTTCTCTCTGACCAGGGTAGGAGAAGGACTGATTTCTTAGGGCATCCCTGATAGTCAAAGAACTAGCCCATAGGGATGAAGACGTACAGAGAGAGTTTTCAAATATATGGAGACAAGAAGACACTTTGTCCACATCTGTATACATATCTGGTCAATACATTGCTGCCAGGTTGCTAAAATATGACCCTGTGTCACTTTGAATCACCTTCCTCCATATGGCCTGTGTGCACAGGACATTCTCTGGATCTTTGGAGACCTCACTTTTATCTAGATCACTGTAGATGACTTCCAGCACTGCTAATTCTCTCAGGTACAAAATGACTTCATCTGTCATAGTCCACTATCCTGGGAACTTCACAAGGTGTTCTGTGAATGGATATTTGCCCACACACATGAGAGGTGTCATCTCCAGAGACTGTAAATTGTTGGGTTTTTTTCCCCAATTCCTCTGTCAATTACCTGATTTCTAGCAAGGGATTCCAGCTTTTAGACTTCCTTACCTTCCAGTTGCTGACCTAATAATGGCCCCATTATCCCAGCATCAGAGCAACCAAGCAGCAGTCCACTCACCTGGCTGGCAGCTGTAGTCTTTCCACATATCTCAAAATTCTGATGAGCTAAGGAACTGTGTATTTTCCACTTCCTGTGTGAATTGTCTCACTCCTTCCTCCAATTTCTTTGTCAAAGTACCAGCTTCTTGACCAAACCTTTCCTCTTCTTCCTCCTCCCTTTCTAATTGTCATGATTTAACCCCAGTTGGTAACCAAACATCACTCAGCCTTCCCACCCACAGGTATGGAGGAGAGAATCAGAATGGCAAAAGTAAGAAAGCTCATGGGTTGAGACAAAAACAGTTTAATGATTGCTATAAAATAATAATAATAAAAATTGTAATGAAAACAAGAACAACAAAAAGAGAGAAACAAAACACAGGAAAAACAAGTAATGCAACTGCTCACCACCCACTAACTGACATGCAGCCAGTTCCAGAGGAGCAATTTCTGTCCTCCAGCCAACTCTCCCTAGTTGATTTGCTGAGCATGATGTCATATGGTATAGAATATCCCTTTAGCCAGTTTGGGTCAGCCTTACCAGCTATGCTCCTTCTCAGCTTCTTGTGCACCTCCTCACTGGCAGAACATGGGAAGCTGAAAATTCCTCGACTCAGTATAAGCACTGCTTAGCAACAACCAAAACATCAGTGTGTTATCACATTATTCTCATGCTAAATTCAAAACACAGCACTATACCAGCTACTAGGTGGAGAATTAACTCTATCCCAACCAAATCCAATACAGTAATTGATGATATGGACCAGTTGTTCACTTTGCGCACTGTTTCTTTTTCATTACTAGGGCAAATATTGTAGTAGTTGTTGTTTGGGTCCCTATCTCAACCATGGTGTCCTGAGATGCAGTTTAGGTCTCTGCCTCAACCACAGTCTTCTGAGAATACTGAATTGTGACTCAATAGGCACAAGCCAGGCCCCATGTTCAGTTCAGTTCAGTGCTAGCAGCTGTTCCTTTTACTGGGGTAGGCACCTTCTATCAGGTGGTGCATCAGTTTTCCAGGGTTGCTTGCCTGTTCAGGTGTAAAGTCCCAGGTTATGGGAGTTGATAACTACCCTGGTTATTTATTATTCCTACTAACATGTTCCCAAACTCAGCAAAATAAAAAGATAAGATGTGCAGCCAACAAACTCCATGACCCACCCAGTATCTTGCCACTTAATAACTATTACAGCTGTAGCACACTTAATAAGAAACTGTTGTCTCATGCCCCACATTGGGTGAAAAAAAGGACTGCGGTATTCTTTCACTCCCCTCCTCAGCAGAACAGGGAGGGGGGAAGAAAATAATATGAAAGAAACCCAAAAACCCATGGGCCAAGGTAAACGCAGTTTAGTAAAGCAAAAGCAATGTCCATGGGCAGAAGCAACAGAAAGCAAAAGATTTTTTCTCTATGTCTCCTCAGCAGGTGATGTCCAGCCACTTCTTGGGAAGCAGGGCTTTAGTACACATAAATAACAAATGTCCCCACTTCCTCCTCCTTTGTCCTAGATTTTATTGCTGAGCAGGTATCATATGGTATAGAATATCCCTTTGGTCAGTTGGGGTCCTCTGTCCTGGACATGTCCCCTCCTAATGTCTTGCCCACTCCCAGCCTACTGGTGCGGGGTGAGGAGGGAAATATTGGGGAGTCAACCTTGTTGCTATCTGAGCACTGCTTAGCACCTTTCCAGCTCCTAATACAAATCACAGCACTATGAGGTTTGCTCTGGGGAAAATTAACTCCATCTTAACCAGACCCAATGAAAATGATAAGAAGTTACTCATGACAGAATACTGAACAAAGATTACATGCAAAAAGTATATTGTCCAATTATTATTTCATTGAAAATGTGAAAAACAATGCTATAAACTACTAGTTCTGATGCTTGATAGGGAAATCAGTTCTAAATCTTTGACTACAGCTGTCATCAGGCTGAGAGAATAGTTATAGTTTCCTGAAAATTTCCCCCCTCCTCCCAAATTGAGGAAAAGTCTTAGCACCCCTACTTATGCTTAGGACATTAAATATAATTACACCCACTGATTTCAGTAGAGTTAGGTAATTTTAGGAAATGCCAGTCCAGGAAGCTTACTTTACAAGAGCATTATCTAGTTCTGATTTTTCTTCTATGTGTACCTCAATCAATGATCAGAAGTCTATTGTGCTGGGCACTATAAAGAGAAGTAATCAAAAGGCAGGCTTCTGTTCTAAATAGTTCCCAATCTAGATACCAGTAAAAATGCACCAGGGAGATGAAGCAGCAAATGGACTAAAGAGAGTAAGATAATAATGAACAGATATCTTAGCTCACAGTTACCTGAATTGATTTCTGCATAGCCACACACAGCCAAGAAGGGTATCAGATATTTTCACCCGTAATATCTTGCATAGTGGTACTTAAGATGTTCCCCTGGGAGCTGTAGAGGAATCCAGATATGAATACTGATAGAAGAAGAAATACCATATGGTTTTTCTCCTTTCGTTAATGAGTTCTCTAATCAGTAGAATATTTTCTTACATGCTTGTTCATTATAACTGTTGCCTAACATTATATAATACGTTGTATCTTTCTCTTTCCCCTACCGCCCTACCCCACAATCCTTTTTCTTTAAGAGGAAAATACTCTAATACTTTCTTCTCTTTTTTTTTTTTTTTTTTTTTTTTTTTTTTTTTTTAATAAGGGTGGTCAGAAGCACCTTTTAGGAGAGTATTCAAGGTTAGGAACAAACATTTCAAAAAGCACCTTCCTGTAACCCCAAAATAACAGTTTGGGGTAATTTATATACTTACATAGGTTATAGCATACCACATTCAATTTAAAGGAGTTTCATTCTGTAACAATTGTGGTACTAAAGCAAGCTCTAAACAGCAGGCCTCTGACCATATTTACAAAAAAAAGTGAGCAAAAGTGGTTGTGGTTTTGTTAGTTTGCTTTGATTTGCTTTGTTTTGGATTTTCCCTGGAGTTTGTCTACCCTGCACAGAACACTAGGAAGAAAACAGTGTGACCCCAGTGCCTGCAGTAGTCCATCAGAAAAGAAGTGTTTAGGTCCTATAAGTGTTTAAAGTGACACAAGCAAATCCATTATGATCTGTGGCCATACATGTCATCAATTATAAGATTAGGGAAAATTCCCAAGATTTTTAGTCTAGTTTCATCTAAAATTTTTAGCTGAAATACTTTCAGCTGAACTTTAACCTTTCTCTTAAATTTTTGCATGTTTTAAAACTTATTCCCAGAAATTCATGCTTTTACTATGGTGATCTATATGGAAATGTGCACAATATGTATATAGAAGCAGAATTTTATATAAAAATATGTGGCAGGTTTATATTATAAACCTATAAAAATTTTATAAATCTATGATATTTTGAGTCTGTATGTGTAATCTCTGTACAGCTGTATATCTCTATCCATAGCAAATCAATCCATAGCACAGGCTATCCAGGATTAAAGACTTCAGCTGTAATTGGTGTAAAGTTCAACCTTGTCAAGTTAAAAAATGAAGCATAGTATTTCATTATAAATACACTGGCAAGGAAACCATCAAAGTAAAAAAATATCATAGATCAAGAAAAACTATATATTTTTATAAAAAATAGCAATATGTATTGTAGTTATATAATAATTCTGAAATTATTCATCATATTTTGGATCTTAAAACAGCATAAACCAGAAGAAGACTTAGTCTGATATTCAAATTGTATCAATAAGCTTAAATTAGATCTAAACCAGCAAAAGACAAATTCTTATTATTCTTATTCTTCTTATTTCAGACATAAGATACTGGATCCTTCTTTTTTTTCCCTGTAGGCCCTAAAAATCTCTGTGATGCTGTTAACCTTGAACTTACTGCATTTATGATCTTTGTATAAGGAGATTTAAAAGAGATTCAGAGGAGTGATGTGAATTGTGCAGCCTCATAAAACTGTTTTTACTGCACTAGCAGAAATATGCACACATCCATTTAGACAAGTGTTGTCTAAACCAGTGATTCATGTAAAAATAGTACAGTCTCCTGTGCAATTATCTCTGTGGTTCCAACAACATTTATAATTACATTTGTACTAACACAACAACAATGATATGGTTGCATAGTTTTCAAGCATGAATCAGCTCAGATTCACCTCTTGGGGTGGTGGTGGGGGGTCTGCAATGTGCTTTCATTGTTCCTTGCCATACAAAACATGGCAAGATGTATTCATGTATCCTACAGAACAAAACTCCAAGGGTTTCCCAGGTCTCAAGGTACTACACTCTTCATTGGAACCCATTAGTTCCAACAATATCAAAGATTCTAAAATTTTATGCTTATATATTTGGGTTTTGGGTTTTTTTTTTTGTTCAGGTGGGGTTTTTTTGTGGTGTTCTGTAGTTTATGTTTTGTTTTGGTTTGTTTGTTTGTTTGTTTGTTTGTTTAAAGCTTTAGTCTCTTAAACACTTCTGGAAATAAAAATAATGATGTAATACCACAGAAGCCTGATCTATTACAATTCTACCCCCCCAAAAAACATGGTCTCAAAAATAATGATGAGATCTATGTTTCACAGTTGTATTCCCAGATCAGAAAGTTTTAACTGAACAAAGATAAGATTGCCTATGAACATGAGCTCCACAGCAATGACAAAAGAAAATCAGCAGGGATTCTGCCCAAATAATTACTATGTAAACACCTCCAAAACCTTTTTTACAGATAAATAGCTTTCAATGTCCAAAAATGGTGAAAACTATGAATGAACTACATTCACGTGGCAATAATTGGTTCTTTTGAAACGTTACATCACAAACTATCTAGCGTATCCAAAGTATACTGCAAGGATACATGTTATGCAGTTAAATGGCTTTCAATTCCATTTATACAGGTCTGCTTTGTTGCAAATTTTTGTTAAATATTTTTTGAACTAATATTCCTAATTTACATAGGAATATGTTAATTAACTAGTCATATATGTGTCTTTAAATCTGTTGCTTACACTACTTAAATAATACATAGCTGGAAAATTGTCTCTTTTTCCTTGCTTTATATTAAATGATGTGCTCAATGTCTGACTCCTTATGCACATCACTAAGATCTTTATTTTATGATCTTTTAAGCACCTTGGTTATAACATCACAGAATCTAATACATAAAGAAATAAAATACAGCTCTAGAGTAAACTTCATAAGAAGTTTGCTTGGAACAGATTTTGGAAAAAACTGCTATAGACCTTTCAGAAGAATGATAGAAGAGTAGAGTTATCCACTTCTCTTAATTCTGAAAATACTACCACATTGAAAAATACTGTAGAAAATTTATCTTAGCTGAAAATAAATATAGTTGTTCAAGTATGTAAGTTTGAACTGTGAGATCAGATTTGTATTAGTTAAGAAGGAATGAAACTTCTATTTATGGATCATCAAACTCAGGACAGTAATTTATTGCATAGTTATAAACATCTTGCCTAATAAGCTACTTGTTTTTAACTGTTCAGAAACTGCAAGTGCTGCTTAAGTACTAACTGTTCCAATGGTTTATGATTTTCTCTACTTTTATTCTCTCAACTCCAAGAGAAAAATAATATACTTATCAGTTTAGGAGTGGGAATAAGAGCTGCTTAAAAAACCCAAACAAACAAACAAACCAAACCCAACAACCAAACAAACAAAAAACCCCAACATATTTAGGTCCAGGTATAATTTTTAGTCAAAGATAATGATTCATTTAGATTACTGATGTTTCTTTCTGACAACATATTTTTTTCTTGGAGTAAAGACTGCAGAAGGATGACTATATTTTACATTTTACCCTACGTTGTGTACAGATAAATAATTAAATAGTTTAGACAGAGAAGTGCATATATAGTCATGAATAGTGACTAAACTTATGCTTAAAAATAAACAGTTTAAGACTGCCATCTTCTGGAAATAATATTTCATACACGTCCCATTTCAATTTAATCCTTGGCTCAGAAGAAATAATAGTTAAAGATTAATGATGTTTACTTGCCTGTTTGCCCTGTATTTCCCTTTTCATTTGTCTATGCTAGTTTTAAAGTTAGTAGTCCCCATACAAACTCTTTTCCATACAGGAACCTAGAGGGTGTGAATTTAATAATCAGCAGGAGTTTAGATTTTCATGCTTATATGGAGTTATACAATCCCTAAGGGTTAAAACAATCTGAACAGTAACCTTCTCTCAACATAAAAGAAACACCTTTCTCTGGTTTTAAAAAGTTTTAATCCTTTATCTTGATAAGATTTGACAAAAGATAAAATAAAATGATACTGTTAGTTCTCATCATTTTCTGAAACTTTAAACTGAATACTCTGCTCTGTTCAGCCTGTTCTGCATGAGGAGCAAATGACTGATTATTAAAATATGAAACTATATGTTCACTGACACCCCACACACGAAGTATCCAGTGCCTTAGAATTATTTTTCAAGAAAAATAATTTGGAGTAATTATTCACTCTTCCAAATACACTTGCAATTTCTAATAACTGTGATAAAAATATTCTGGATAAGGTTACCTCTATTTTTAATAAAAATTATGGAATACTGTTAATTTTAATCTCATTTATAATACAGAAAACCCTATGCTTTATAAACATAGGCAAATCAGGAACCAGTAACAACACAATTATCCTTGCCTTACAGAAGAAGACCTTGTATCCATAAATTGCATGCTTTAGGCTTTGCATTGTCTGGGAGTACAGCCTTGGGGAAGTGATGTGTAAAACACCGTCCTCCCATCTTACCTTGGAACACAATAAAAACAAATCTCATCTACTGTACTTCAGATGTGATTTTTATGTCTCTGTTTATTTTATATATATATATTTTTGTCCCTAGCCCTCATTTTTCATGTCATTTTTCATATTACTGCTACCAAAAACTTTAAGTATTTGTCCTGCATCTCACTCATTCTTTGTGCACTTAAAAGCCTCCAAAATTAAATTCCCCTTCTTCTCTGCTCTTACCTTCCCAGATTAAATATACCTATTTGTCATCCTTCCAAGCTTTCCACTTTCTTTTGTCAACAATCTGTCTACCCTTTTAGACCTTCTCTGCCAGAGGGATTTTCTTTTTGACCAGACCCTAGTTTCCGATCAGCTAATCAACAGTATGCTCCACATTTCCCTTCAAGGAACTTCAATATATGCTCCTGTAACTTTTGTAGTTATTTTTTCCTTTTCAGCTCAGAATCAAGATTTAAAAAAAAAAAAAAAAAAAGAGCAGAAACCTAAAGATTTCTAAAAATATTTTAATTGCATTAAAATTCAAGTAGATATAGTACTTGTTCAAGGTCAAAATATTATCAGTATGTGTATTAAAACAGTTCTTCACCTCTTCCCAAAAGATAAATTATCTTTTTTTTTTTTTTCAGTTGGTAATAAGAGAATGCTCGTGTTGCTTTGGTTACTATTTTTTTAATCCATATCCTGTCATCTGCTTTAAACTATTAATTCTGATTTGGGAAATTTCAATTCTCTCTACTAATGTATACCAACAGTTTGAAATTACACTGTTATGAGCAGTCTCAAAACAGAAGCCTAGAAAACAGATATTCTTAACCATAGATGTCTTCTCTGCCTTGTCATTGTCTTTCTGTGGATGATGGATGCAAATTAAAGACCCATGCAGAGACTTTGGAGATGATTCAAGAATGGTAGGCAAGTCGAGATTCAGGATATGGACATAAACACATTACAGTTCTATAAACTGTTTTGTAGATACATAAAACTTCTTGCTTGCTCTAGCGCTTTCAAAATTATATTTCAAAACAAAAAATAAGACAAAACAACTCACAGATACATTTTGCAACATTAAAAATTGTAATGAGAACATCTAAAAGACTAAAAGACCAGTTCTTTGCCCAAAACTCCCGACAGTCTAATATTGATTAGGAGGAATTGAATGAAGTATAATAGTATAAGAGATTGTAAGAGGCACAAAGATACAAGTTAAAACAAGCAGGAAATGCATATTTACTTTGGTTTGGTAATCTAAGGCCAAGGCTTTTAAGCTGTTCTCTGCAACCACATAGACCATGAACAAACAGAAAGCAAGGAGTTCAATAGTGCTGGAAAACAGAACTGGAAGAGACTTATTCAGACAGTATTCTTTTATTGTAAGAAACCATGTGTCGCAGTTTAAAGCCAAAATGGCAGTGCAGGGACTACAGGGAATGAGATACCAAAACCCTTTCATCACAGGTATATAAGATATATCCAGATGCATGCAGTTCTACATCACACAACTTCACTGACCCATGGGTAAGACTGGGCTGTCCAGGACGAAGGTTGAGCAAGACAATGTAGTAGTCATGGTGTGAGTTGCACCATCCTGGGGCCAGGCTATGGGGTCTGCTGGGTGTCACCTTAGCGTCCTTTTCTGCAATCTTTGTCTCACAGAACATTTTACTTTTTTTTTTTTTTCTTCCCCACTTCTGTTTCTTCTTTTAAAGCCAATTCCAGAGCCTTGCTTGGCTGGATAGGAATTTTTATAAGCTGCTTCTATTTTATAGTTTTTTTTATTCACAGTCACCTTTTGATAACTAAAAATACCATCATTTGTTCTGTTTCCAGATAAACAAGGTCTGTCTTATAGTTTATTGAGCACTGAATTTCATCAAACCCTCAGAACAGAATCTTGAAGTCATATTGTGACCTAGCATATTATTCCTCCAATTTTGATGTTATTTCCATTTTCTGTATGACATCAGAATCCTCTTATATGTCAAACAATACCATACCAAACTCTGAAAATGTCAAGATGTCAATGTTTTCTATTTAGTTCTGTACCCAAAATATTAAGTATAGCCTCAGCACATATACATGCAGAGTTCCACTAGTAAATTCCCAGCACACTAATAATACATGTTTTTTCCTTTATCTAAAATACATTTTTTCCTCCAGTTTATCCACTATTTTTTGGTTTTGTATGACATTCCTCAGACACTTTTAATGAAGTTCAGGGAGATTTTCCAGACAGAACAATCAGCTGACAATGAAATAAAATCAAATAATCTGGCACAGCCTATTTTTAATAGAATCAATGTATTAGTGCTGAAAAAAAACCCAAAAAAGCAGTATCATGAACCTGTGTTAAAATTGTGAGTGTTGATAACATCTTCAACTGAAAGTAATCAGCAGCTTTGCCAGTGATTTCACTGAAAGCTGCTAGACTACTGTTCAAATGTTTTGAAAATCCTGTCCTTAATGTATGAATATTAATTGGCTCTACATTTTTATACATCCAAGCTTAAAATTAAAAAAAAAAAAAATAATAGCATGACATTTTAAACTTATTTCCAGTTGTAGAATTCTGTCAAAGTATCACCTCTAAACATTCACTGTGACACAAACATGAGATACAAATTTGGTAAGACAATGCTGTATATTTAAAAGGCAAACTGCAAAATGGTAATGGACAAGCAAAACCCTTTAGCTACAACTAACCTACTGTCCACACGTCAGGTTACTTTTTTTAAAAAATCTTGACTTCATAGTTTGACACTGACTTACCTGGATGTCAAACTAAATTAGACCAAAGAAAGGAAATATTCCTAAGTGCTAGTGAAGGTCTTTACTATATATATTTTTTCTTCTTCAAATGGCTAATTAGACAGTTACAATCCAAAAAAATTTTTTTTCTTTATAATCCTACAGGTAAAAATAGACAGAATTGACTTCAAGATGAACACTGAATCTTGACAAATGCACAGGATCAAATAACTCTATGGATTTTAAGTTTGTCACAGGAAGCATGGCTCCCTTTCATTACATTGTGGGTTTTTTTTTTTTTTTTTTTTTACCCAAAACACCTTGTTCTGTCTAACGAATGACTAACTACAAAATATCACCATAGATACGTATTGTTACAGGAGTAGTTTAAATGAGTACCTTTAAGAAGTTTAAAAATCTGCAACTTATTTTATGCTTCAAGGATGAAAACAGGACAAAAATCTAAACCCACTCATGCTGAAATATTTTCACTTATATCTGATAGTGAGTCATCTTCAGTTCAAGGTATGTCTTTGATACCAGAACCTAATAAAGAAAACTGAATGGTTCTATAAAAGACGGCTTTTCTGGTCCATAGCTCAACAACACAGCCAGAAAAATGCATGTAGCTCTGCTTTGTCAAACTACAAACCCAGTAATATACTGAATACAAAATTAGTCATTTCTGGGTATAACCATTCTAAATGAAGAGGTGTCAAATATAATTCTTCCTTGTTATCTTGTTGTCAGATAATCAATTCAAGAAAGTCAAACAAGCAAACAAACAAACCAAAACAAAAAAAAAAAGTCAATCACACTGAAGTGCTCTGTAAGAATTGTATGAATGCAATGATACTGTAGTATCACTGAGTTACAGGCAGAAATATTCTTAATATTTTATTCACTATTTTGTCTTTGCCTGAGAGCTTAGAAGAAGAAGATATTAGAGCTCATTCCGATACACAAGGATGTTCTTTTGACCATTGATGTTAGGTTATTCAATTGAATAATCTGAGTTTCTGTACTGTCTAATGTCATTTTGTCACAGGATAAGTAAAATTAATATGGAGTTATTTGGAATCCGAACAGCTAATTTGTCGAAAAGGAATCACACCATGCAGAGTTTAGTGTCTGATATATATATTAATTTAACTATTTGGAAGTCTATAAAACCTCAGCTGCACTAGTGAAAAGAAGGAGGACAAATATATGGGCTTACTACACAAGCTTCTTTTCCTCCAACTACCAAAAATTCTTTCATGCTTTGTCACATCTTGCCAGACCACTGTTATACAGTTTTCTTCATTTTGTAGAGCAATTGCTCAAAATTCCTCTTCAGATACTACAAAGTTTTTGGCACACTATTATTACCTTAGCAGAATTTACTTATTTTTAACCAAGAAGAAAAATGTTTGCAATCCCATAAGCAGTGTTTTATGTTGTTTTCTTTTAGTTTGTTCCTCTGTTACCAAGATCTTCAAGCATTCATTTTCCAAGTAATAATACTTTTTTACTGACTAATGCTTTTTTCACTCCTGGCAATTTAATTGTTTTTAACGTATTATGCATCTACTTTGTTATCTCTAAGAAACACCTACCAGAATATTGGAGAAAGAGTGGGAAAAGTTCAATAAAATTAGATGAACATTTAAAAAAGTTCAAATTCTGACAAAGCACGAAAAGGTTTAGAGTAAATTGCTAACAATTTCTAAATAAATTAGTAGAAAATATTAAGTGAGTAAGGTCATAACAGAAAGCAGTGGATTGACAGCTGAAAAAAACTTTACTTTCAACGAAAAAAATTACAAAAAATATATTCATAAGTGTTGAAATAATACTAGTCTTTAATAGTAAAATATACAAAAGATTAATATGGTAATCACTGAATTGTTCACATCTTTATGTCTTTTCCTGTCTTTGCCCATTTCTATCTGCCTTTAAAGACTAAATTCTGTATAGTTAGATTACTGTGCCCTGATACATGGAAAAATACTCTCATGGAAGATGAAAAAGGTGGTTAATAAAAAAATCTCCCCAAATCTCCTGCAAAAAATTTAAAGGTAACTACATTTACCAAATCTCAGATTTGATTAAATATATTGAGATAAAATTCATTCAGGGGAAAAAAGAAAAAAAAAATGAAAATAAATACATAAACATACTGACAGTCTTAAAACTTGTGTTGTATTTGTGTGACAGGGGTTTTGGTAGAGGTGGAGAAGCCACAGGGATGACTCCTGTGAAAAGCTGTTAAAACTTCCCCCTGACTCCATCTCTGGACACAGCTGAGCCAATTGGTGTCTCTGTGATTAACATATTTAAGAGTGTTGAACAGAGAGACTGTCAGGGGAGAGAGGTGTGAAAGAGACAAGTCGGACACCAAGGTCAGTGCAGAAAAGGAGGGGAGGAGCTAGCACAGCAAGCTCGCTACCCTGGACTTCAGGAGAGCAGACTTTAGCCTCTACAGGGAACTGACTGGAAAGGTTCCTTGGGAAGAAGCCCTGCAGGGAAGAGGGGCCCAAGAAAGCTGGCAAGTATTCAAGGACCTTCTCCTCCAAGCTGAGGAGCGATGCATCCCAGTGAAGAGGAAGTTGGGTAAAAGTGGCCGCAGGCCTACATGGATGAACAAGCAGCTCCTGGACAAAGTGAGGCAAAAAAAAAGCAGCCTACCGTGGGTGGAAGCAGGGACAGGTGGCCTGGGAGGAGTTCAGGGAAGTTGTCCAAGAGGTCAGAGATCAGATTAGGAAAGCCAAAACCCTGACAGAATTAAACCTGGCCAGGGACATCAAGGCCAACAAGAAGGGCTTCTACAGGAACATGGGGGATAAAAAGAAGATCGAGGAAAATGTGAGGCCTCTGTGGAAGGAAACAGGAAAGCTGGTTTCCCAACATATGGAGAAGGATGAGGTACTCAATGCTTTTTTTGCCTTGGTCTTCACTGGCAAAGACACAAGACATACCCCCAGAGTCACAGAAGATAAGGGAAAGGACTGGGAGAATGGAGAGTCACCCATGGTTAGTGAGGATCAAGTCTGGGAAAACCTGAGGAACCTGAGTGTACACAAGTCCGTTGGACCTGATAGAATACATCTGCAGGTCCTGAAAGAACTGGCGGATGGGGTTGCAAAACCTCCATGCATCTTATTCGAAAAGGTGTGGCGATCTGGTGAAGTTCTGCTGATTGGAAAAGAGGAAACGTAACCACCATCTGTAAAAAGGGGAAAAAAGAGGACCCAGGGAACTACAGGCCAGTCAGTCTCACCTCTGTGCCTGGCAAGATCATGGAGCAGATCCTCCTGGAAGCCATGCTAAGGCACATGGAAAATGGGGAGGTGATTGGTGACAGCCAACATGGCTTCACCAAGGGCAGATCATGCCTGACGAATATGATGGCCTTCTATGCTGGGGTCATGATCTTGGTGGATAGAGGATGGGCAGCCTCCTCCATGACATTTACCTGGACATGTGCAAAGCCTATGATACTGTCCCACATGACATTCTTGTGTCTAAACTGGAGAGACATGGATTTGGCGGATGGACCGATCGATGGATAAAGAACTGGCTGGATGATCACAATCAGAGAGTGGTGGACAACAGCTCAATGTCTGAGCGGAGATCAGTGACGAGCAGCATTCCTTAAGGGTCAGTGTTGGGACCAGTACTGCTTAACATCTTCGCTAGTGAAATGGATGATGGCATCGAGTGCACATCAGCAAGTTTGCCAA
>NW_010248001.1:0-43886 GCF_000690775.1 Eurypyga helias
TAGCCGGAGTTAAACCACGATAGGGTGGCCATCACTTAAGCAGATTTAATAGAGTTTCTCTCTGTGGAACATTAATAATTCCCTTGAAGTGGCTAAGACTGGGAGAATATTCAGGCTTGGGGATTGAAAGGAAGAGGTTTGTTTATTGTTCCAAGGCACTGTAAACCCTGAATTTGACAGAAATGTAAAGGCATACAGTCATTTTGCTGATTCATATTTTATTACTGGTTTCGATAGAACATATAATATAGGCATGGCCCTAAAAGGCTTATTTCTAAGGTGACACATGCTGACTTGTGGCCACACACTCTTCTTCCAAAAATGAGTAACTCCTCGGGTATGTGTGGCTTGTGACTGGGTTGGGATAGGTAGACAAGAAGGAATTAGTGTGGTCGCCATCGCTGCCACCACTGGCAGGTCCGACAGAGTGCGTTACTGAACAGCAGAGGAGACATGGAGTTTGTGACGGAGGGAAGCTGTGCGAGTGACAAAGTCTGGCCCAGCGTGGTTGAAAATCCCTGAGGACTCTCCCTGCACTAAATGGGTCCAGGCTTATGTCAGGGTGCTGAGGCGATGGCAGTGAAGGAGCCAGGCATGGGGGCTGATCTGGGGATGGTGTCATTTGGCAGTAGGATTACAACTACTGACGGTAACTGCATCACCAAATTTTGCATCCTTTCAGAGGTCTGTTTCCTTTGCACCCTCTGTCCAGTCTGGGGAGAAGCAGGATGGTTTGGTGGGCAGTGCAGGTCAGTAGCACAACTTATGGACCTTCTCCTTTGGCTGCAGAACGGTCTGAGACTCATCTCCCAACTCGTCAGCAGGGGACAAAGTTAGACAGTGTGACTGTGCTGTCCAGCACCTATCCCTGTGCCCAGTAGGTTTTCCTAGTGTAGGATCCTTATATTTGCATGTTTTAAAGGGCGAGCGATGTTTTGAGCAGAAATGCCCAAAGCACAGTATTGCTGTAGGCTGAAAAAGCGTCGCTTCCATATGCCTGTATCCCAGGAGGGGAGAGCAAAGCTCGCCCATCGGCAGAACCCGCAGCCCGGTGTGCCGAGCAAACACGATCTGGAAAGCAGTGAGGATGGCCGCATGTTTCTCTGCCTGTGTGCGGCCCAGGCTGCAAATTGCAGAGTTGGAGAGCGATGGGTCTATGCTGTCTGTGATAGTCCTGTGCATCTGGGGCAGGAGAGGGTGGAAAGGCAGGAAGCCAAGCGTGGGAAAAGGAGGGAAAGGAGGATGATTGTGAGAAGAGTAGGAGGGAAGGAAAGGGCAGAGACAATAGTTCAGCTTAGCAAAAAGGCAGTGATTGAGGGTGCAAGGATTTGGCAGAGTGTCTTCCTGAAAATCCTGAAGTTCCACAGGAAGAGGGTAATTTTGTCTTTAATTCAGTGCTGTGCCCTGACTGAGGGGACTCTGTCCCGCGCAGGACTCTTGCATCAGTTTTGGGCAGAAGCATTGGGGAAAATAAGGAGGCTGTCCATGTTTGCCTCCTCTTTGGCATTTCACAGTGAAATTCAGGTGTTCTTTGCAAGTCTAGGACACAAAGTCATATTCTTTTTTCACTCTTCTCCTCTCAAAAAACTTGGATTTCTCCTAAGCCTGAAATCAAAGAGCACTGCAGTAAAAGACATTTTTCCAGTGACTTAAGCATTGCATCTCTCTGGGGTTGTGGAGGTTTCTTCCCTTCTTTCCTAAAGTTGGTTTCACGTTGTTAGTATTGTCCTACAGAGAACAGTTACATTCAGTCTTACGGATGTATGGTCATGCAGACAGTGTAGTCAAAGATCGACGTGCATTGTCTGCTTCTTGAATGGTATTTATGTTTTGAGGGTAAGTCCGTTTTTTGGTCACTTCTAGCATTTTGCAATTCAAATGCTAATGTTCATGTGTCTGTGTGCTATGCTGGTAGTGCTGGGATGCTTTGCTGGTTCATACAGTTGGTTTCACCTCAAGCTTTATCCTTCAGTCGTGCACAAAAAATGTAGTTGGACAAACTGTATAGAAATTAGAAGAGTTGTAATGGTGGGTTTTTTTTTGTTTTTCCAGGGATTTTAGATCACCCTTAAAGTACTGTACCCCTCAGGTCTGGCTTTGTGAATCTGAGGGTCTCTTGGTTTACACAAACTTTTTGTTTCTCTCTACTCAAAATGAGAAGGAAAAAAAAAATCCCACTATTCTATGGCAAAATCCCAGGAGAATTTCCATTATTTGGACTAAGAATGTCCCAGAGCTTTGTCATTGTTCTGGAAGGCCCTGGAGGAGTTTTGCTCCCTTTCCCAGGCCCTCGCTTTGCTTTTCCAGCACTGCATCTGGGGGTCATATGTAAGGTTACAAATCAAAGCCGGAAGATTTGCATGCTAATACAAACTGCATGCAAGTCTTGGTGCAGACCAATCCCTAACATGAGAAGCCGAACGGGAGGTTGGGTTTTATCAATGCCTCTTGGCAATTACAAGGCTGACTGCGCAGGGAGTTTGTCATTTGTGCAAGTAAATCTCTCTGTGCCTGTATGTGAAACAGGTCAGCAGCGTCCTGGTGTGCTCTGTCTTTGCGTGCTCACGGGCTGTGTGGGCTCTAGCACTGCATACGTGTTCTGTAGCTGGGGAAACATGTCAGTACATCCGTGCTGTAGATGGGCCCTCGTTCTCAGAGCAGAAGGGGGTTTGGGGAGAGCTCCCACAGGCATAAATAACTGCAAAGACGTGTGAGATTTGGTGTTAACTGGAGAACGGTGATTTCCAGATCAGATTTTCTCTGTCTCATGTCAATCTGGATGCATTTAACACAGTAGCAAGCAGGTTCTTGTTAGTTCTCGTTTGCCCAAGCTATTCCTGTATCCCAGGCCCCAGGGCACTTGATAGCAGGAATTCCTTTGGCTTAAATATGAGCAGAGCTCTACTCATCCTATTTTGAACACCAAGTCAATTCCTCTTGTGCCAGAATAGGTTCAGCTGCTTCTCTCTTAGGTCTCGGATTTGGCAGCATCCTTCTGGTATTTTAGCCATCCCACTTTCATGTGAGGTTTGATCCAGCACCCTGAAGGGAATGAAACTCTTCCTGTTGGCTTCTATGGGTCTGATGACTGGCAGTCAGAATGAGATGCAGGTTATACCCATTTGGACCAGGGCTGGACTTATTCACAGACGTTGCTTTTGTCTGAACAGTGCCAGCACAGAACGGACAGCAGCGTGATCTCTTGTGGCTGAAGCTAGAAAGAGGTATTATAGAGGAAGGCGGGTTTTTTAAAGGAACTCATAGCTGGCCTCAGTGCTTCTGGATTAAAATTAATTTCAGTGGAAGCAGCCAGTTTTCAGTCAATTTTAAAGATATGTTCCTGTGGAGAGACTAAGGGCAGGGGAATGAAATTATGTTAATTTTTGAAAATAATTTTTAGGAAGTGTCATTTCCCCTTTGCATCTGTCCTTTACACTGTGACTGACACGATGGCTGTAAGAGGTGAGAAGTGCCTAGCTGGAGGGACTTCCACCTCTGGCACTGGAACTGAGGGCTTCTACATTGAGCTGTAGTCTCAGACTATTAGTCTGAGACTCAGTCTCAGTTTAGTGAAATTGATGCAATTCCTGTATTCAAAATCTTTCAACGAAACTTTCTTGACGGACTTGATATTCAAGGGTCTGCTTTGTCTTTTGATTGTTACTTTTCACGATTGTCTTTTTTCTGATAGCAGTTTCTTTTGTTTCACCAGGACCTTTTCATATTTTGGGGTCCTCATGAAACACCAACCACCTGCTGGGTAGAAAGACACAAGTATTGAGTTAAAATAGTTTATAATTCGAATGGGATCCAGGTCTAAGGCAACAAGCTGAAAACTCTTTAATTTCAAGTGCAGCTGAATTATTTTCTTTTGCTTGCCATAGACAGCCTCTTTCAGACCCAGGTAGGGTATTTGAGAAGGTCACAGGGCAGCCAGCTTTCACAGCGAGACTGTGCGTTCCTATTTCCATTTTACATTTGTCATTCTAGTATTCTAATGCTCTATGGGCTTAGATGTGTTTTCTAATTGTCTGTTAAGTCTTAAGTGGCAGAAACTCTGTCCTGTGGTTATTCTACTTCACAAATAGTTCCATCACACGTGGAAAATAAATGCAGGTGGATAGAAACGGACTGGAAACAGAAATATGGGTCTGTGTTGTGCTCCGCACAGATGCGCACTCTCTCTCATGCACGTGTGTAAATCTGGTGGGTGGAGGATGTCCACTCCTTTGTCTGCCCTGTCCTTGCTGCTGTTCTGCTTCCTGAAGCAGGGAGGTGGTAGCAGGGAAGTCTTTACTAGTCCTGTTTTTTATTCTCTTTCTGTAAGCTCCTGTTATTGGATATGTTGGAGATAAGATAGGAGCCTTGACAGGTCTTTGATGTGACCCAGGATATCAGTTGAAAAACAAACAAAGCCCTGCTAATGCAACACAGATATTGCATGTCTGCGAGAATTAGACACATCATATTCTGCTCACACACACCTAAGAATGAAGTTAAATGAAGTAATCAAACGAGCCTGGCAAGAGGCTAGGGGGTGATTTCTAATAGAGCTGCAGGGCTCCTAGTTGTTACCGCTCTGCAGCTCTCTGGTCAAGTTATTGTCACAGATCATGGGTGCAAATTCCGTTTTCTATATTCTTAGCCTCTCATGGTCATGCAAATGACCATGCAAAGAAATTCAGCCAAAGTAACCCTTTTGGCTTTTTGCTCTGATTGTGTGAAGCTTCGTAGCATCTTCATAGCAGGAAGGTGCTGTGAGGGCACGGTGAAGTCAGTGCTTGAAAACCCAAATTGGCAAACACCAAAAAAACTTGGGGGAAAGATGACACTAATATAAAAATTTGAACCATGGACTTTGAAACCTCAACAGTGTATGAGGAAAAAAAATATATGGGAGGCTAAGTATTGTCTTACTCTGCCTGTGTAAACATGATGAGCTGGATTCAGACCCAACCCTGTAACTTGTCTGGTCCATGCCCCCGAAGCTAGGAAACCAGCAAAATCATCTCTCCAGGTGCCTCCTTACTCAAATGAGCTCCTTTTCCTGTGTTCCCAGGGACGTCTGCTGGCTAGCTTGAGGCAGTTGTTTGCTATTCTCATTTGTGCTTAAGTACCAGGATTTGGCAAAGAGAAATGGATTTCACCGTGGTTAATTCTCCACCAGGAGGAAGGTCCATAGTAGGTCCATGCAGTAGTGGTGGGATATTCTAAACCGGAAAGGTTCCAGCTTAAGTTTCAGCATATGGCTGGATTCAGATGTAGAAATGACCTTATTTTTCTTGTACACAGAACAGATTTGAGGTGAGATGGCTGAACAGAGAAGTGGCATTAATGCTCTTGTACTGCCGTGCAGAGCTGAAACAAGATCCATAAAACAGTGAAGGCAGGAAAACTCTCCCATCCCTTCTCCCCACCGCACCCCCCGTATGTTTAATTGGACTGCAAATTAGCTTGCAAATTGTGATGCAAACTGCAATTGCTGTGGCCTGCTTAATTTGCCCGTGTGGTGGCTGCTCGCAGATGAGAACTGTCAAAGGCCGGGGCTGTGCGATTCGTTCCCTCCCAGCATACTGTAATTCTGCTGTGCCGCCAACACTTAGGTACGTGCAACAGTTGTCCCAGACCCGTGGGTCGTCTTGGCTTTTTCTCAGTTACGTTTCCCCAGTTGGTAATGGAAACGCGAGCTGGGTGGAGGGGTGTCTGTGAAACCACATCTGCTTCATGAAAAAGCCAGACGGGCCCGCACCTGTGAGCAGGCGGCCTGCTCAGGGCCGCGGCAGCAACCACCCCTCGAGAAGCTGTCCTTCCTGGGGCTGCTTGGGTTTCGTGTTTCTTCTGAGCCAAGCCTCTCTTCCTCAGCCTAGTCTTCACATTCCCAGGGCGAGAACAGCTCCGGACAGGGGCTGAAAATATCTCTTCCCTTGGCCTTGCCCCGGCTGAGTTGTAGTCCCTCGGAGACTGTTGTGCTGAAAGGTGACATCACTGCGTGGCACTGGTGGTGGACTCGCCATGGGCTCGGGGCTAAGGGTCTGACTTCATCTCTGTGGGAATTTCCCAGGTCTCTCAGTGCTTTTTGAAGCCTTTTGGATGCTGGTGAGCTGGGCAAGGTGCCCACGCTGTGCTCTCTGGATCCAAGTCTCCAGTGTGAACTTTCCAAAAGTCTGAATGCGATCCAAGCCGAGGGAAGGCGTAGGTGATGTGGGCGGGAAGAGGGCTTACGTTCTCCGTGCTTATTCTTAGGCAATTTACTCTCCCTGCTGCCACCCTGGCTCTTGCATAGGGCAGGAATTGAGGATACTGGGTGCCCTTACCCTGGGGAAACCCTGGCTGCTGGTGCCAGTGTATTGTGGGGTGGAAGAAAGTACCTAAAATCAACCATGCCAGTCCTGAAAGGTGAGCAGTTTTGCTTTTCAGCCTCACAGGTACTGGAAGTGCTGTCCCTGGGCTGTTACCGCTCCAGATCTGGGTCTGGGCCAGCACTGATTTGTGTTCATCATACCGTCTTTGACGTTAAAGGGCTTATGCAAACAGTGAGTCGGTGCAGTGCCCGTACTCCAGTGACTTAGGGCACAGATGCATGTTGACTCTGTAGAGGGTTGCTGCAGCTTGAGCTGTTCTAGTGTAAACTCCCTCAGCTAAATGAACCAGCTGAAATTGCCGCAAGCCTTGCAGGAGTCGGGCTGACTGTGCGGAAGCGGACTACGGAGTGTTTGCATGCTGAGCTGGGCTGGTGAAAAGTTTCCAGCTCGCAGGCAGCGATAGCATCGGAATACTGGGGAGAAGGAGTGTCTTTTCCAACTCAGTCATGATTCATTGGAGGCCAAACATCCAACACTTTAATATGAGACTTTGAAGAAGCTGACATTCTCCAGGATTAAAGGGGCTATCGTGATGGTATCTGCATACAAATTGCACCATAGCGTTGGGTTTTTTGCGTTCATAAAACTTTCTTAATAGCTGGTATTTACTGTAATTACTTATTAAAGGTTAACAGCACCCTTTCTTACGGATGCAGGCATATTTCTAGTCTCTGCTCTGCAATCTAGTCTTTGCCAATAGCTCGTGTATTTGTGGATGTTCTTATTGTGGTCTCATCAGACTGCTCATTTCAGGCATTTATCTTCCACTCCAGCTCATCTGGCTAGAAAACAAAACATTAGCCTCTAAAAAGCCAATTGAAAACTCAGTCACATGAGAATAACCTGAGTTCTTTACCTCTGGCTTTTGTGCGAGCTGGATATTTTCCATGGAAAACAAGACATTCAGTGATAGTGTCATGCCCAATGACATTTGAGTGAATGTTTTTTGGAGTAGGAAGTCATCTCTCCTCATTGCTTGGTGTAGACAGGAAAGGGAGAGAGCAGTAACTTCAGTTTGCAATGAATTTTCTGTTCTGTGGTGGGTAAAATGGAAATTTCCCAGAGCTAGAATTAAACAGTAATTAGCAGCTGATAAAATCCCCCCTGACATCCTGCACCTTCTTTCATGCAGCATGAATATTAAGAGCTGCTTATCAAGCTCAGTTCCTGATTAACATTCTCCAATTTGTGTAGGCCTGCTTCTTGTTTCTCTGAAGAAGGATTTATTTTCAAATACATAGCAGACTAAAAAGAGGCTGGATTTGTGAAATGAAAAATTGAACATTGTTAATGCCTGGAGCATCCAGTGAGTGTGCAGCAAGTTTTTTGTAATTTGTTCTTCAATTATTATTTGTTGCTAAGGACTTTTTTTTTTGTTAAGGATTTTTAAGGTGAAGCGTTTGCAGCTGCATTCTGCCTTCTTTCAGGTCATAAACATGACAGATAGGTAAAGCAAGTGTCTTTACTACAATAATTAACTACTTCAGGTAATTCACAATTTGCAAACATGATTGAAGTTCAGTTCTGTGCATGTAGGGGCTGTAGAACACTGCACTTGCACAGAAGAGCTTGCTCCAAGACACGTAAGATGCTTTGATTTTATCGTATCAAGAAGCAGCGTGCTGAAGGCCCGGGACTCTCCCGTGGGCAGGACCAGCTGTGTGCTGGAGTGGTGGCTCACGTGGCTCAGTTTTAAGGAGCCGTCGGATGCCATGGGAAGCCCTCCCTTGGCTCCGCAAGCAGCGTGATGCTGAGCCTGCCGAGCGTTCGAGCGTGGGACGGCTCTCTATATTTATCTGATATTTCCTGCTGCCTCCTTGTCCTGTTGCGTTTGCGTGACCTCGGGCTCCCCCAGGACTGCTTTTTCTCATTCTCCCCAGGGATGTCGTTGATCACTTCTACAGCGACAGTTTTAAGATCTGAGCGAAATAATGACGAGGTAAGCTGATGTAACGTTTGCTGCTCATGAAAAGGTTATGGGTCTGGCTAAGGCCGCAGAAGTGAATAATCACCCAACTCTGATCTCTGAGGGAGAGAAATGTTTAATCTAAGGCTTATGAAACCTCTACACCTTGCTTTTAAAATCTGGCGTTTTGCAGATCTTTCCTGACTTCGAGCAAACAGCTATTCCCCATGATTTTAAATGATGGTTTTCAAGAAGCAATTTGATTTACGGAAACAAGCAAAGAAAATCAATAGCCCTTTCAGATTTTGCACCTGCATCCCACCACACAGATTTTGAGCCCATTTGTTTCCCACTTCACAGAGCTCTGGGTTATGATTAAAAGCTTCTCTTGCTCCTGCTGTGATCTTCCCATGAAATCGAAGTTGGTGCATCTGCATGGTCTCCGATGCGTCACCTGCTGAGCTTGAAGAGACCTAAGGCTCAAAAAGATTTAATTGCTAGTTTAAATGTCCAGCAAAATCCAGGCTTTACTGAAGTCAGTGGCAGCCTCATTACTGCAGAGCCTGGATTTCAGAGCTGGGACCGTATTTGCAGCACACAGCAGCGGGGTCCTGCTCCTACAGCTGCTCCCGGCATCAAATGCATCCAACCTCTTGCCCAGGGTATCCCCTCGCAACCAGCTCAGCCCTCTCTTGTGTGATTGAACAAGGCTGGACTCTTAGCACAGGATTAACTCCTCTCCGGACTAGATCTTGATCAAGCAGACTTGCAGGCTGTTAAAATTTCACGGATGCACAGTTTTGTGGATTCTGCAGAGTAGCATGGGGAAGCCTGGAATGCCATGAAATTCAAAAAGCCTGGATCTGTGGTATGCATTTTTTCCTAGCTTCTGGACAAAAGATGCATAATTAAAGTATAATCTTTATTTGCATGTACAATATGTTTCTCTTATCCCTGTATCATCTCCTTTGTGAGAACCCGGGGCCAGAATTACAGTATCTGAAGTTGCTTTTGGATCCCAGTCAGCTCCCATCTGTCATGATCTGTTTTTAATCGAATGGGTTTTCCGTCTGAAAGTAGCTGTTGGATAGCGAATGAGTAGAAATATTTGTGTTGTGAATTAGCTCAGAGTGAAGCTACAAACTTTTTTTTTTTCCTTTCCACAACAAACACATGGAAAAATACTCTTCAGTGTAGTGTGGTTGGCCTGAAAATTGGCAACAGCAGCTTCCTTCCCAGGCTCTGACTCCACCGGTTTCTCTGCGTGGGTAAGATCTTTAAAGGGGGCCTGAAATCTTCACGTTACGCAGTCTTGCCCCCCTTCATGAAGGAGTGTAGAGCTGGTGTCAGCTCCCTGCGGGAGAGAGGTTGTGTGGCTTGGTTTTCCAGGACAAATGTGAGATGCAGCAGAGGAATAATCCAGGTTTGCTGGGGGTCGTGTTCTCGCTCCAGGGCAGTCTTTCCTTTGCCAGCCTTGATGGTCTCTGTTCTGGTGGGAGCAGCAGATATGTTTGGTACAATAAATGAGTCAAATTCAGGCTCTTAGTCCTTACTGCAGTGCTCTATGAAAGGCCCAGCCTGTGCTCAGCGTGCTCAGTTCTCTAATGCTGTGAAACCCGGCTGTGGTAGTCGGGAAGCAAACTGTCTTGGAGAATGAACGTGGTTGTAACAAGCAGGGAGGGAAGTGAGGCTGCAGGACCTCCGTGGTTTGCAGTACATCTCTCCTACCAGGAAAGAAGTAGTGAAAAATCCATCCCTCAGCAGTGCTTGGAAAATCATCATTAAGCCTGTTCAACATCTCTCCAGGGGTTTTCATGCAATACCTTTTGTTGTTAAAAGCATAGAAGCAATTACCCTGCATCAGCAGCTTGGAAGATGGGCTAGTGTCTTGGGGAGAGATTCTTATCCATCCCCCATTGCTGGAGACAGCTTCACTTCTGCATCCATGGCGAAAGGGAGAGTTCCTGCTGCCGTGCTGGGGTGAGGGAGGGGGGATGCTTTACTGTTTCCTCTGCCAGATCCTTATCTCACCCCATATGTGAAACCTGGAAATTGCTTTAAAGACCCAGGAGCTGGCCTAGCTGTGATTTCCATTACATTGGTGTTGCGTGGTCACTCTTGATGGCTCCATCCTGTGTTTGCTGAAGTCTTGTGTATCCTGTCATCAAGGCAGCAGGACCAGCGTTTGGCCTGAAGGCAAGCGTATGGGAGCATAGAATCTGGATAATTTTTTCCTGTATTATTTAAAATGTTTTGGAGGTACTAGGAACAAAAGGAAACATTTAGTTTTTTTACAGATATATGTATATATTATATGCATGTATGTGTGTGCAAATGATTTTTTTTTTTTTTTTTTAATCACAGCTTCTGGCAAAACAGTGTTTCTGTAAGATAATTGTTTTGGGGATGGATGAGGGCTGGAAAAGGGAAATCCGGGGCTTGTATTGCTGTTTCCACCGATGTAAGAAAACAGTGTCACTTCCACTGATCTGCTTTACCTCACCTTCGGATCAGTCACCGAGGTGCCAGAGGTGCCTGAGTGATAGGATGTGTCTCTGCAAGGGCTGCGTGCTGCAAGGTTGAGCCATTGTTGTGTGTGTGGGTGTTTGTAAGCAGCTGTGTTGCACGGCTGTAATCCCACAAGCCCCAGGAGCTGAGTTCCCTTTGAATTCTCCTGTTAAACTAGGGCCGTGTCTTCGCTGGGTAGAGCCACAGTCACACCTCTACGTACAAGCAAAACCTGGAGCATGGGGTTGGAGACCAGCAGCTCACAGTGAGCTGTTGCTTCAGGGGTGGTACAGCTCTCGCAGCTGTGCTTACAACAGGCCCAGGGATCCTCCAAACAGGCCGAGGTAGAGGGCAGGGTGTGCTACCACAGAGCAGAAAATGTGCCATCAGTCCATTAAAGCTTTCATGCCAGGGAGAGCAAAATCAGTGAGAGTTGGTGATGGGGAAAAGTGGGAGAACGCTGGGCATGTCCCTGAGACCTCTGCTAAAGGCTGCGGCAGGACAGTGGCTTTACATTAGGTTAGCCGTTCACCCAGGGACAATTCCTCACTTTGAGTAGGAGTGGCCAGTGAGATGCAGAATTTGCCTGTCCTGACTGTGCAGCCTTTGGAGATATCCTGTGCCTCAGAGCCCACCTTAAACTGTGTTTTCTTTTCCCTGAACAGGTCTATATCATCAATGTAACATGGTCTGACCTGACTTCCCAGACAATCTACCGGAGATACAGCAAGTTCTTTGACCTGCAGGTAAGTCTGTCGTGTTTAACATGAAATAATATTTCTACTCACACTTCTAGTTGCGTTCCCAGCTGGGCTAATCGTGCCTTTAAATAAGGCTTTGTGTTTGTTTGGTCTGGTACATGTCATGATCTTGAAACTTTTCAGACTCTGTCCTTGTAAGGTCTAAGATAAGTGGTTGGTATGCTCACAGTGACTAACTTGCACTGTAAAGATATTTAAAGCTGGTATTTTTATGAATGGTTCCTATTGAAAGATGGATCTAATTTTAAACACTTCAGATGCACTTAGAACAGAAAGGAAGCTACTTTTTGGGCCCCCAGAAACTACTTACCCAAATTGCTGAGAACAACAGTGCTTTTGCACACTCCCACAGCAGTTCAGTAATGGGCATGAGAGTGGAAACCTTCCAAACCCTCCTCCTAACCATCTACCCAGCCAGCCAGTGTCCTGGCTCCTGTTGTTTAGTACAGCTCCTTTGCTGTATTACATGACTGTGGATTTAGGTTTCTTCCAAAGCTTTCTTGCCGAATAGCTGCTGGCTGAAGTCTGAAGCTGGGAAACTAGAAAAGTCCAAATTACAAGTTTTCCTTATGGCATCAGCTACTTAATTTCTGGTGCTTCTCCATGACACCTGCAGGGGCAGGGAGAGCTTTCTGGTGGGTGTCCTATTTAGCGATAATCCAGATCCATTGATACCTTTGTAGGCAGTGAAACTCTAGATGCCTGGGGTTATGAAATTTCTGTTTGGAGATAGGTGAAAACAAAACCTGTGGTTTGACAGACTCCTGAACTTTGGAGGAAATGTTAAATTTGGGTTGGAGCATGTGGTTAGAACATCAAGTGAGTTGTCACAGCCAGTGTTAAGGATGTGCACAGCTGTCTGGGCTGTGTGCTGGGAAATAACATAGAGCAGGTTTTCCATAACAGATTAGAGAAAATTTGGGTACTTGGTATCCTCCCTTTGGGCACTTGATCTGAGATACCTTGAAGAGTCCTAGTTTCATCATTGCTCCTTCTTTATATGCTATTTCTGGTACTTAGGCTAGAGACTTCGTATGTCAGTTTTGCAAACTCTATTGGTTATGGCCTCCTGACTTTTCTGGGGAAAAACCAGACCATTTCTATAGCCAGTTCTGATGATTGTGTGGCTGAAAGACAAAAGAGGAATGTTCTTAAGCTTCCTCTTATCCCCCTCTCCACTTCTTACTGGTCTGAAGCACCAGGCCTGCCCAGTCCCACTGCTGTGAAGAGTGTGTCAGTGGCTTCTCTGTGTCTGATGTACCTGCCAGAGTCATCGCAAACACTTGTCAGTGTGCGGGTTATGGCTAAAGCTGTTTTTCTCTCGTCTTTTTCTTTTCTCCCCAGTTCTGTTTTCATGTATATGTTCTTCTGGGTCTCCTGGCCTTTCCTGGTAGGCTTGAAAAGTTCCCATCAAGTGCGGGGCCATCAATGGGGTTAGTGTGTTGGGCAGGAAATGATGTCTCAATCAGGGAGCAAGTCCTGAAAGGTCCCATTGATAAGTGCAAGGGGGCCTAGTGCCGGTGGAAAACTCCCGCTTGCACAACGCTTCTCCCCCCACGAGAAAATATGACAAGAAAGTAACAAAATTCCCTTCCTTAACCCTTTTCCTTCCTGGGGATCTCTGTCAGGGCCACCACTGCGTGAGCACTGACCCCTTTAGCTCCTTGAGCGTGAGGTGCACCATTACTGAAACTGAGGTCTTCACCTGGGCTTTCCATGGTCTCGTCATGTCTCTGGAAGCATGTCACTGTCGCCATCTGTGCCTCAATTTCCCAGCTATAAGATGGGGACAAGGTGCTGTGTGCCCATGCTGGCCGTAAGGTTATTTTAGATTCCCAGGGGTGATTCTTTCTTTCTGGGCTCTTGATGCTGCCAGAGCATCTCCTAGGTGAAGGAAGGAAAATGGGCGTTGGATCTTGAATTGCAGCTTGTATTGCAACTTGAATTGCTGCTCTAGTGAAGTCAGAAAAGGGAGTTGGTAAAGCAAAGGAAAGGGTAGGACAGTTTGGGAAAACCCTTGCATTTTGTTTGGGAAACTCGTGGCTTGATGCATAGTGATTCTTGCTCAGCAGCAAATGTTGCTTTACCACAGCACGGAGGTAAGCAGGAGTAGAAAGTTTCATGTAGAAGCTCTGCATCCCCTTTTCCAGCTGCTTGCAAGTGTCCAGGCTTAATGCTTGGTTAATGGCTCCCTGTGTCTGGTGGACCTGCTCCTGCTGTCTCTCTAGCTTCAGGCAGCTGCAACAGGGAGACCTTCATAGCATTTACAAGATGATCCTCCTGGTGTTGCAAAGCAGCTGTCAGAGTTTAGCACTGGAGGATTCCCCACATTTGCTGTCTGAATGATGACTGGCTGGTAGTGGGGCTCCAGGCTGGGCTGCACCTTGCCTTGCAGACAGTGATTCCCCGTCGTGCTAAGACTGCCTGAACGGGGGAGTGATGTTTGCAACTGAAAGCCTGGAGCAGACCTTTTGGTGATGACAGTCGTAGAGTAACGTGGGAGTGCCAGCCCACATTCCCCAAACCTGTGAGGGGCTGAACCTGGCTCTTGGTCTTGGATCACATGGTAGGGGGTGCCATCTGCTTGTTGAGGGCCAAGGTAGTCTCTTTAGATCCCTCTCACTTTGCACCATAGTGGGAGAGGAATCTGATTTCCAGTGTTTTGGTGGAAGCTTGAACTTCTGACCTAGCACTGCTTGGTGCTGTGCTTCGTGACCTAATACCACGCATGGTATTGTGGCCTTAGCATAATTAATTGACTTTGGTAATGTCCCTGCTTATCCCCATATGGCCCTTTCAGCAGAAAATCAAGCAAACGCTCAGTGTGTAGTGCTCTGCTGATTTGTGGGCATCACTTGTGTCCAAAACAGCTGGAGTCTGCAAGTCTCTGCCAGCTCCACTCATCCCACTGTGTCCACGACAGAGCTGCACTTTAGGGCTTCTTAAGCCTGCACGTGTCCTGTTTGCTCTTGACTGGAAGTGGAGGAACAAGGGCTGACTTGTAACGACTTAATCAGGGCTGCAGTGCCTGGGCTTGACAGTACTGGAGAGGACCCATGAGGAAACCCTGGGGCAAGGAGGGGGGAACACAATTAATTTCACTACTGCAATTTCATGTTTCTTTAAAAAAGAGCCCACCCTTCCCTGTCTCTGTGGGAAGTGGCTCAGTGGTTTTTGAGAGCCCTTGCATTGCTAGATACTGAGTTTTTTGAAACACTTCTTGGCAAATCCTCTCAGGCACTGCCGGCAGCAAGGGGCTGCTCTGTACCAGGGCTTCAAACCCCTGAAGGGTTTGGTCATGCTGTTTCAGCAGTGCATACGCTTGAATTGGGAGTCAGGCTGTTTTCAAAATGAGTAATAGGACAGTGAGACTGGACATATGATGGGATTTGGAAGCTGGAGTTTGGTGTCAGAAGTACAGCAAACAGAACCCAGTGCAACAAGCCAAGTGTCAGCCCTGTGCTGCTTCAGTGAGGGTTAGAGATCTATAAATATGGGCTTAAATTAAATCAGGGCGTTGCAGCATCATTTAATTGTGCAACCAAGTCACATCTGCTGCTGAATGTGGGTCAAATGATGGCAGCAGAATACATGTCAGTGCCAACGTTCCAGTAAATAGGATTGAAAGTATTGAATTAACTTTGCATAGATGAAAGCATTATGATAAATTGTTTGTCAAGTCCAATTATCTGTTGTCTTTCACCCTGGGGAGGTGTTTGCACCTGAGCATCACATGGGTCACAGCCAACTCCTGATGTAGCACTAAGTGCTGCTTTTCCATGCCCTCTGCACCTGGATGCTTCTCTCTTGCCCGTGATGCAGAACGGGGGAGCGCGTGGTGCCCGTCACTGCTGTAGCTGGTGCTGACCCTCACGACAGGCTGGTGGCTTCTTCAGGCATGTTGCCAGGGTGCCGTTTCGGGCCTCCCACCATCGCTGACGGATGTGCTGGTGGTGGTAGCAGAATCCTTTCCTGAGGTGGTAGTTGAGGTTGGCAATTCTCTTATTGCCCCCAGGGATGCTGAAAAAGGGCACTGTTTTATTTGGATAGCAGGGATAACTCCTGGCATTTCTACTCTGTGGTAAAAGACATCTGCAGATGTAAGGCTTGTGTTTTTTGGGGGGAAAGAGCTTTTGGAGGCTGTTAGCAGGATAGGGATTTGCAGTTGAGTGTGTGTGTAAATAATTACCCAAAGCATGAGGTGAAGTGTGGGGCTGCAGCCAGCTCATCCTCTCAGTGGCCATACTCGGCCGGGAAGCAGCGACAGTGTTTGTAGCTGGCAAATATGAAGGGTGACTCTTACCCCATTCCTCACTTCACCTTGCCAGTTGCTCAGTACCACCCTGGGCTCTTTGTAGGTGTTACGGCCCCAGCGAGGTGCTGCCCCTCACTGCTGAGAGACCCTCTTGCCAGCAAAGCAAGCAGGGAAAATGTGATCATGCTTCAGTGCCCAGTGTCTTAGCTTAAACCACCAGCGGCTCATCTTCTGCACTTTATCCAGCGACTCCAAATGTTCCGGTTGGATTTCACGCCTGTCTTACTCCATGCCTGGAGTCAGTTATGAACAGGACCAGAGCCTCAGCAGAGGGACCAAACCCTACATTCAGATACTGGCCTCTCTGTCGCTCCCATGAGGACGGCAGGGTCTCTGTGCTCGTTGCTGGGGGAGGATGCTTTCTCACAATAGCAGAATGCGGCTTTCTTCATGGCAAAACACAGCAGCTGGCTTTAGCGGCATGCCATAATCCTACACTGTGTTTCTGGCTGCGCGAGGGGTGAACGACATCCCCGCCGGAGCCGTGGCAGGAATGTTAGGTAGGCAGATTGCCGTCTCTCTGCACAATGACCCACACAGATGTTTTGGCTGCAAGGAGACATCTGAAATGTCACAATTTTGAAAAGGGAAATAAACAAGGCTCTCTTCAAGCATTTGCTTTTTGTATCAGTTAGCAAAAAATTATCTGCCTGATGTGGTCTGCTGATCTAAGCAGGTTTTCTTCAAAGTGGCGCAGAAAGAGGAACTCACTAGCAGCCAATTAGAACATTAAAAAAATAAAGAATATCAAAAATTTTATTAGGGAGCAGAAAGAGATATAAGTTGTTTCTAGACTGACGATAAAACATCAAGAGCTTCATTTGTTATTGCTAGGGTCATCCTGATTGTTTATAGTGCTGTAATGGAGTAACTGAGCATTGAAGAGGACGTTAAACAAAAAAGGAACTATAAAAAAAAGTAAATGCAGCCTGTATCTGCTTTTCTTTGACTGAAGTTCATCTGAATGCTACTGCTATTGATCGTTCTTCTGTTTTGTGCTCTTCTGAACAAACATCCCTTTCTTTGTTACCCCAAGCTCTATCAAATATTGTAACGTCCAGTCTCGCTTCAGTTAGGTGATTCTAACTGTGACATGTGCCTGAGCACCCAACATTTCACCGTGCCACTGTGATTCAAAATGAGACCTGGTGCCTTCAGGGTGCAGAGCGAAGGGCGAGTCGGTGCAGGGTGCTTATAGGGTAGATGCCTGATGGAGCTAACTCCTTTAGTTGATTTGGGTTAATTGCCTGAGTGGGGACCCACAGTCCCTAAGTCTGCTGGTCCAGTGCAGTCTAACTTGGTAATGAATGTTTTTGTAGGACCTACGATGTTTTGTGTTGTACCGTCCGTGCTTTTGCCTCTGCAGGAGTGGTGAATGGACAAGCTCAAGCATGCACTAATTGTGTCAGTGGTGAAGAGTATGAGTAACAATGCAAAGGGGCAAGCCTGCTCCCATGTTTGCCAGTGCCAACTCCTGACTTTCAACCCGCCAGGCCTTGCTGGCAGGATGAGTAGAGTCACCGCCTGGTCTTCTCAGCCATCCGCAGCAGCAGGGTCACTCTGCAATGCGTGATGCCACCTCGCGCGTAGCTCCTGACACTGCGGGAAGGGAAGGAGGGCTGTTGATGTAGCTCCACGCATGATGCAGCTTGCCCCTCTCACAGCGTGGGAGGTGTGTGTTAGAAAGATTCCCAGCCTCTGATGAGCTCAGGGAGTGTTTCTGTGGGGCTACGTGTGTGCGTCTGACAGTGCGTATGGAGACAGGCCGGAAAGCTGGAGGAGAAGGTGGGGTCGAATAGGGCAGGGGAGAAGGTGGGTAGGACCAGCATGGCAGGGGGTGGTTGCATCAAGCTGTGGTGTGAGCGCACAGTGACACATAAGGCAGAGGGGGAGAAGGTGTGCGTTCACAGCAGGAGATCTGGGTTCTGCAGTCAAAAAAAGCATGTGCCTCCCTCTGCTCTAGGATATGCTGGCCTCGGCCAGGATGTTCTGGGCTGCAAGGATCACATTTCTGCTGCTCCTCTTCCCTCGGTGTGGGATGCTGGGCCTCAGCATCCTGGCCCTGCTGTAGACACTGAGAGCTGCTGTGAAATCTTCCTCCAGACCAGGGGCCTGCCTCCAGACCTGACCTGCAAGGGTCAGACCCAGGGCTTGTCTTCAGGCCTGTCCCTGATAGCCACAGGGCTGCGGGGCTGGAGTTACTCCAGCAGTTGGGATGTAGGGTTTGGTTTGAAATCGGCTTCCTTAAGAGCAGGATTGAAACTGAACAAGCCTGGGAAAATTCAGAGGAAATCTGAACGTGGCTCTGTCAACATGTCAGTTCCCAAAGGTCAGCACCGGCTCCTTGGGGAGAAATGGCACGTCCTTTCTTCTGAGTAAACATAGGCCAGTTTTCTGCTGCTGTCCCGCACAGTGTGTGGAGAGGCCGACAGTGGCAAGGTTTGCAGGTGATGCAGAAAATCAGATTTTCAGGAGCCCTGAACTGCTGGTTGTGAGGGCTGACCATGCCTCCCATGTTTCAGCAGCAATGCTGGAGCCCCCCGATGCTGCCCTCAGAAAAATAGCCCCGTGGTGAGCTTACCAGTAACAGGGCTTGCTGGGGGAATTGAGATGCCCCTGGAAAAAAAAATAATGAATAGCTCAGATGGTTTTTGAGCTGGGAATGGTTGTCTCAGCTGATTTAAAGGCTGTTTAAATACTATGTGTCTTTGTAGGCCTCAGTCAGTACCTTAGGATAACAGCTGGCTTGGGGCAGTATGTTTGTCTTCAATGAATAAATGGAGTTGTTTATAATTCTTATTTCCATCATTATTTAAATGTTTGCTTGGCAAAACAATCTGTTCAGCTTCCAGTATTTGTTTCTAAAGAGACTTTACGCGTCAGACAAAGCTGAGGGCCGTGATGGGGAAATGGCAAAGTGCCTGCCAAGCTACAATATAGGCCACGTTCAGTGAACATGGCAAGTAACCTTCGGTTAAGAAAGCAACCCAGCCCCTGGGAACTCTGCCTTCCTAATTCTGCACTTGGGTGCTGTTGAGGCATAAAGCTGACACTTGAACTTACGCTGCAGCGCGGGAACCTTCTGCATGGCGGCTGTAGGGTGGTACTTGCCCCTCCGTGCCAATTTAATACACACCCCTGCCTGCCCCATGTGCAGGTCTGGCCAGGACACAGGTGACATTAGGAAGTGAGGTGGTGCTGTAGACAACTCCTCAGGGTGGGAGAGCAGCAAAGCAAGAACAGAGGTAATACCCATGCTACCTCATCTCGGTGGTCTGAGGATTCCATAGAGATGCCCCTCTGTAACGACAAGGAATGGGTTTTGCTATCAGGATTGAAGTTTCTGTTTTCTCTAGATGCTGCGTTGGTTCACAGGTGAGTCTCCCAGTGGTGCCATCTTAACCACTCACTCACTGTGCACAAAAGGTGTTGCAATACCAGAAACACCCACATGAGTCTTATACATTCTGGATGTGGTGGCAGTGATGGATGCTGTTTGGGGTCATTGCACCACATGGGCATATTCCGTATGATGCTGGATGTCAACAGGTCCTTATTTTCCCTGGTGTTCATGTCTTGTGTGTGGAATCAGTAGTACTGAAACATGATCAGCAGGTTGAGGGAGGTGATACTCCCCCTCTGCTCAGCTCTTGGGAAACCCCACCTGCAGTACTGTGTCCAGCTCTGGGGTCCCCAACATAAGAAGGACATGGACTTGTTGGAGTGAGTACAGAGGGAGGCCAGAAAGATGCTCAGAGGGCTGGAGCACCTCTGCTATGGGGACAGGCTGAGAGAGCTGGTGTTGGTCAACCTGGAGAAGAGAAGGCTCCGGGGAGACCTTATAGCACCTTCCAGTACCTGAAGGGGCTACAAGGAAGCTGGGGGGGACTTTTTACAAGGGTCTGTAGTGACAGGACAAGGGGTAACGGGTTTAAATTGAAAGTGGGGAGGTTTAGATTGGATGTCAGGAAGAAGTTCTTCACAGAGAGGGTGGTGAGGCACTGGAACAGGTTGCCCAGAGCAGTTGTGGGTGCCTCATTCTTGGAAGTGTTCAAGGCCAGAGTTTTTGCTCTGCATGGTTTCATGGGGCCTGGATCCCACATTGAGTGCCCTGTTAATCTCATCAGCCAGGCAAGAGTGTGAAGCGTATCTCTGAGGTGTGTGATCTTGCTCTGATGATGATGACTGCCAGCTCCACTTCATGGAGGAAGGCCTTGGAGCGTTCAGAGGGGAGTGTGAAAAGAGGGGAGTTAGAAAGTGGCTCCGATTTCAGGTGAAGAGTGAGAGCTCATAAAGCAGAGTTCCCCTGGGAGACCTAATCTCCAAAATAGCAGTTGTGTGAGTTGTGTGAAGCCTCTTGGTTTTTTTTCCCAGTAAGCGCTTTGAGCCTGGGCTGCTTGGGTCAGAGCTTCCCCTGGCTGCAGAGTTACAGGTAGAGTCAGGGAAGTCTTAGAAATTAAATGAATGGCAGAGCTCAGCAGTGATGAACTCTCACTGCTTATTAAAAGCCCAGTAGGGTGGATTTTTAGTGGGTGTATGGACTTTGAGTATGAGAGAAGCCTTCACTGAAGACGCTTGACCTAAAGCTGTGTAAGCTTTGGGAAAAATGTGGGCAAGTTCAGCAGTGGTGCCAGTTCCTGGTTCAGCTTCTCTCTCCGGTTCGGATCTGATGGCTGTGAAGTAATGCCACATTACCAGACGCTCGCATATTCATGACGTCGTCTTGTTCTAAAAATACTGAGACTGAAAAAGTTTCTGCGGATATTATTAGGAATTTATAAACAAATTGCTTTACCTGCTTTTTGCATACATGCATTTTTTTATGAATTGTCTAGAAAAAGTTTAACTTGGGTAGGTTTGTCCAACCCAAGAATCTCAAGGGAGTGCTGCAGAATGGTAATGGATAGCAGATTTCTCAGTGGATGAATTCACATTGTCTGGAGTGAAAACTTGACTTACAAAGGATTAAAGGCACTTCTGGGGAACAGGAATATCCTTATATCCTACTGTCAGGTAGTCTGCATCTGCCATTTGAACTACACAAACTTGTTACCTGCAGAGATCCTTCAAGAAATACCTGATGAGTATCAAACTCCACTTACAGGCTTGTAGCAAACACAGAAAGCAGTGAAATTAGTTAAAAGGGTTATTTGATAGGAATTAATTCTCTTGCTTTCTAGAGGTTTGGGTTGTGTAAGTTATCAGTACCTACACCCCACACCTATCACTGACCTGGAGTCTGTGAGGAGCGTGGGCACCCTGTGGTGTGGGAAGGGCTCTCCTGGATACAGCCACAGAGAGGAAAAGCAGCAAATTCTCTCAAAGGAACTGAGCTGACTTATATCAGCTGAGGAGGATTCAGACCTATTTCATAGCTGTTGATTGCTTTTCATGTTGAAAGTCAAACGCATCAGGATGCATGAGTCTCTGCAAGGTTGTGGTGCTAATGGAAAGCATATGTTTAGAAAGACATGCCTGAAATTGCCAAAAATTCTGGACCATGGTAGAAAATTTTCGTACTGGGCCCATGCCTCCTAGTTTTTGTTCCTGGATGATATATTTTACAAGGGGTTATGCAGAATCATGGTAAAACTGTGCTGCAAGTCTTTCTTCAGCAAAGCATGTCAAGGCCTAATGTATACCTCCTGTGTTAATCCTACCTCCATCTCCATTATTCTGGTGTTGGAAGGTCTCCTCATAGCCCATTGGGTCTCCACAGCAGGATTTAAAGCTCAGCCTTGGGAGGAGCCCAGTTGTTTGTTAACCTTGTTCCAGGTTTTGTTTGCTGGAACAATAAAACACAGGAGAGCAGTTTGGCTGTGGGACTGGCCCCAGCCAAAGCTACAGCTCTGGGGCTGCTCTCACAGGGGCAGTGAATTCTCCAAGTGCCACTTTATTAGCGCATTTCCTCTTTTACCACAGACCAAGATCAGCTTTTTTTTTTTTTTTAATCTCCGTGTGAAAATTAAATTCCTCGGCAGGATTTTTCTGTGTCCTTTCTTCCCTGAAGCACCCAAACCCAAGAAGTTCAGGCATGACTGAACTTCAGGCACCCCCTCCACTGCTTCGCCGCTCTCCCCCATTCGTACTCAACTTTCAATTATTTATACTGCCGGAAAATCGTGCGGAGTTCACACCCCCAGCCCTGAAACACAATTCCGCTTTTGTGCAGGGAATACAATCCTTCACTTTCATTAAGTGTGCAGAGACCAAGATGAGAAGTGCCTGTTGTGTTCGCATCCCTTGGCTCGTGATGAGAGGAGCTGGTTGTTTTCGCAAACGTCCTAAATAGCCCTGCAAGGGTTATGGGGAGTTTATTTACATTATTGCATTTAAGTGCAAATAGAAAGTTGCCCAGCCATAATGGAAAGGTTATGCAGGACTCTGTCAGGGCTCTTTTCCCTGCCACCTCGCCCCTCCCGGCTCTCTGCTCCTACAAGCTCAGATGTGGGAAGGCTGTGTCTGGAAGGAGTCATAGCTCTTGGTCCTGTTACACCAGGGTTTGCTTACAGGACAAACAAAAGCATCAACTGGCGTCTCTTGTACTGTAGACTGCATGGCTGTAGGAAAGGCTTCTGGTCAGGCTTACCCCAGCCTGATTTATGAGTGTTGGGTGCTATTTGCTTCTTCCCTGTAGCACCCTAATAACTGACCTTTCCTGCAGAAACAGCGTAAGGAGGATGAAGTCTGGAGGGTTTTTTCCACCTTATTCCCTCCCTGCTGGCCTAGAGTCTCAGCATGCTGCTTTTCTGTAGCCGGAGCAGTTTCATGTCTCGTGCAAACACAAGTATTCCCACTGCAGAACCGTCTTTTGCAATTTCCCCTTTCCCTCTTCAGGGGAAGCATCAATGAGTCTCCAGTGGAGTGGTCAGGGCAGGAAAACCCACAGAACAGCCACACTGCTGAGCAGATGAGCAGTGAAGTCATGCAAAAAGCAAGAATACTGATGCTCTGGGGGAAGCACAGCTTTGTGCACGCTGGCTCCTGGGTGCCCTGTTTGACCAAAACCTGGCCAAGCTGAGGGCTTTGCTCTCCACCTTTGGCCTTTCATTTAAAGGGGGAGATCTGGTCTACAGGATCCATGCAGAAAAGGGAGGATTTGAACTCTTACAGCATGTCAGATCCTTTGGCACTGCCCTGGCTGGTAGCCCACTGACTCCACACCCTTCGTGGAGCATTTAGCTGTACAAGTGCCATAACCGTAGTTTTCAGAATCTGCCCATTTAACTGTTGGGTTAGCGTTTGCTCTTCCCTGCCCATGCCCAGGAGGAGTATGGCAGGCTTGATGGTCCCTTGATATGTGTGTGAGAAGAGGGTCTCCTGGGAGCATGCCATAAGCGTGGCTTGGACCCCACAGCCTTCCCAGGTCCAAACCCTGAGAGCTTCGTTCTGGGTAGCCTCAGGGGTGTAGCAGCGGGTTGCACTGTTCAGGCCTGCAGCTGCGGCAGGGTTGGCGTGAGCCGCTGCCATCCCTCATGGTGCAAGTGAGTCCTTGCCCACACTGGAGTGCAGCTGGGATGCTGTGAGGGTGCAAAGCCCCAGAACAGAGTGAGGAGCTGCACTCCAGTGAGGAAGTCCATGCTTTGGAGTGGAGCGAGTTGCTGGCAAATTCTTGATTGGCAGAATATGTGAACAGGCTCGGAGAGGACTAAGCAGAGACTCGGAAAAACATCCCTGTGTTTAAGGTAATTCCTGTAAATCTGCAGTACGAGCAGGGCTTTGTACCAGAGCTGTTGGTGAGGCATCAGTGTCCATGCAGGGATGTCTCTGATTCACCAGGTGCAGTCAAGGGCAGATCCTAATCCATGTAGAGGTGTTTTGGCTGACTGAGTTAACTTCAGAGCTGTGTGCCTGGGTTGTGATGCATGTGCTTTTTTAAGGGTGTGTTAAGAAAACCAGTGGGACTTGCTGAGCTGCTGTCTTCAGACAGGTGTTTTGAGAGGGGTGACGGACAAACCACAGAAACACTGTGAGAGGAAAATGCCAAATGGGAAGGAATCAGAAAGCAAAACAGAAAAGGTCTATATAAAATGGTATCAGGGAAAAAAAGATTCTTTCAAAGGACTAAGGTGAGTTTAATGATCAAAGTTTTGTTTTACAAGGAGGATCTCTTACCTACTTGGAACAGAAATTATTTCAGAGGCTTTTCCTTTTATTTGGCTAATCTCTGGCTTTTGACAGCCCAGTGAGTTGGGACATTTTGGCCTCTTTGTGGTCTGGGGAGATTTGAAATCCAAGTCCAGGCTTCTCCTGGTCACTACAGTGATGCACCACTGCTGCCTGAGCAAAGCTATGTGTCCCTGATGAAGAAGATAGGTTGTGGGGTGGTACGTGGTGAACACCTGTATCCCCCTAACAAGTCCAGGCGGTCTGGTGGCTCTTAGTGCGGCTTTGCAAAGACCTGCGTAGTTGTCAGTGATGCTCATTGTGTTACTGTGCTGAGGGTTAGAGGGTGCCGGTCTCTGACACATCTGACTTGCATGTAAGGGTAGGATTTAGCATTTGGTGTTTCGGGAGGTGGCACAGATCTGTTTGCTGGCTGGGGACTGGGAATAAGGCAGATAGAGCAGTGAAGAGTGGTGTGCTCCACAAGGGTGGTCCCTGGCTATCCTTAAGCAAAGGGAGGAGTTTACAAAAACAATTTCCAAGGTGGTGAGAAGCCCTGCAAAGTTTTGGGGTGGCTCTGGGTGTGGGACAGCCCTGGATTATACAGCTGAGCTGTGGGCGTGCTGTGGGCTGCAGGAGCACTAAGGCTGTAGTTTCCTGCCTGATGCTGTTAAGAAACCTCATGTCAAATCCTGTTCCACTCTTAAGTCAAAATATATTTCACTGCCTTAGCGTGGGGATGTTTTTTGTGTAATTAGGAGCCGGGATTCTGTGGTGTGGAACGAGGAGCAGGGAACTGCTGGTGTGGCAGGGAGGTTATCTGGAAATACCCACACATAAAACGGGGGCTATAATCAGCCCTCCTGGAGAAAGTTTATTCATTAATGTCTGTAAAATGCTTTGAAGTCTTCGGCTGGGATTCTTTTTGACAGAGCCAAACGTTAGCTGTATTACAGTAGCTAAGCCAGACCTGAATGACCATGTTCCCTCTCCTCCCCCCGAGCCCCCACCCATTTCTAACAGGGTTTGGTGAAGAAGTGAAATGTCAGCAGAGTGACCAAGGAGAAGTGAACTGCTCAGCAGAAATATAAACAGTGCTTTTCTTTCTTGGGATTATGTCCTGGTCCCATGAACTTTTGCTGCTGGGAGTGGAATTTGTAGAAGGGATGAGGAGTTTCTTTCCAGGCTTGTACCATGTTATCCCAGCTGGTAACTGGTTTAGGGTCCCCTTGCATTAGTGCCTGGTGCCCTTTGGATGATTAAAATCATCCCAGCTTGTCTTGATGGCAAGTCACCACGGTCAAACTGGGATGTTAGGATGGGAGGGAGCCATGGCTGCCGATGGGGTGCACAGCAAGCAGGGGAAAGACTTTGCTTGGACAAAACAAGGAAGCCCCAAAGCAGGATGCAGGGGAGAACTGGTTTGATGGGGCACTCGGCTCTGGCTGTCCATAAGAGTCCCTTGCTTCATGCCTGTCCATTTCTTACAAGTCACCACGGTCAAACTGGGATGTTAGGATGGGAGGGAGCCATGGCTGCCGATGGGGTGCACAGCAAGCAGGGGAAAGACTTTGCTTGGACAAAACAAGGAAGCCCCAAAGCAGGATGCAGGGGAGAACTGGTTTGATGGGGCACTCGGCTCTGGCTGTCCATAAGAGTCCCTTGCTTCATGCCTGTCCATTTCTTACAGGAATATAGCATTTGCATTTTGATTTGTTTGATTTCTGGTGTTAGACAGTGAGGCTTCATGATGGTGTTGGTGTCAACAAGGGACATTTTCTTTCATATGAAGGAAATGGGGCAGGCTCAGTCCATGCAGGACGGTGCTTGTGGATGGGATCTCAGCCTGGAGCTGGGCAGGTAACTGGCTGCACCAGGAGTTGTGGTGTGAGAATGTGTCCCAAAGCATGAGCTGCTGTTACAAAACTGATATCTGGGCTTGCACCCATTTGATCTGGGTGGCAGCTAAGAACATCTCATCAGCGTGGCCTGATGTGTCACATGTTTGGACACAGCCGATATCCTTCCTGGCCGGCTTTGACACCCCAGCTCGTTGTGCATCCATTCCCTTGCCTCACCCAGGCTTAGGCTGGGATGACTGCCACCTTGGGGACTGCGTTGCTAACGATTGCTTGAAGATCTGAGTTGGCCACACATGCCTTGGTGTGGGGGAGGTTGCTCTGCGTTGGGTTGATGGGTCTCAGTTGGGTGAGAAGGGAGATGCCTCCAGCCTAGAGGCAGAGCACGCGCTGTTGTACGCACCCCGTGCTGGGAAGGTGGCTTGGCAAAACAGAGCAGAGCCAGCATCTTCCCCACAAACCTGGTGTTTCCAGTGACCCATCCTTCGAAAGCACCCTCTGACCGTGGAACTCGCAGCCAAAGACCAGACCAGCCCTCGCCTCTAATCTCATCTTTCCTCTTTGAGTCTGGTCCCTGGAAAGATGCAGCTCTCCAAGAAGACATTCCAGGGGGGTTTAATCACTGTGCTCACTGCAGCCCTGCTGCGCTTGTGGTCTAAGCACCTGCTGTTTCATTTAATTAGTAACAAATGGGAGGCGTGGGTTGGGGGGAAGAGAGCAGCACCCTGGTGAAGTATTCGCTGCGATGTGATGTATTTTATTTTGGGTTCGGAATGGAGGCCATGAGGAACATTTTCCAGAGGGCTCCATAAACCACCTCTGTACACAGGGTGATTATTTGAGGAGGGAGGGGGGTGTGTGGATTTAAACTGGTGCCGCTAATTTCTGCAAACAACCACATTATTTTTAATTCATACTCCAGACTCCCTCCACCCATGGCTTGATGTTAGGACCTGTGAATTCTCCACCTCATAACAAAGTCCCTCTATAAAAGAGAGTCCTTTAAATATATTTTTAAAAATTGATTTCAGATACATCAGGCTTGCAAGTAAGTCAGTCTTCAGAATGGAAAACTAAATCTTTATTTCCCTCATGGTGACCTCTGAATTTATTTGTATTTCAGTAGCACATACCAGCTCTGAGCAGAGGCAGGTCTCTCTGGTGTTAGAGGCTGGAAAATGCATGAGAAGCTGCAAGCCCTAATGAATATAAGTCAAAAGAAATAATCCCTTTGTTCACCATGATTAATTAAGCTTGGGACCGCTCTATTGAGATAAAAGCATTACATTGCCAGCAGTGTTTTACCGATGCTGGGAAGGGAGATTGGGACAGCTGGGCTGAGACTTCAGGACTGAGCTACTTGTGCTGGACACTAGCTGTGCCCCTGCTCTTGAGAGCTCAGCAGCCAGAGCTTTGTGCAGGGAAGGCTATGGTCACAGCTTCCGTCTGCCCACCGGCACTGGGGGCTGGTTTTCTCCGTGGGGTTGGCGAGTTTAGCAGTGCGCTCTTGTAATTCTACATCTGGTGCAAACTGGAATTCATAAAGACACGTAAGCTATATTGGCCTTCTGTCTTATTTTCTAAGGATGGTTATAGCACCACAAGGGCTGCAAGAAAGAACACTGTGAGTTTTTGTTGTTTTGTGGGTTTGTGGGTTTTTATCTTCCCCCCCGCCCCCCATCCCCACACCCTGCCTAAAGCAGAAAAAATGAATTTTAGAGATTTGGGCTTTGGATTCCCTTTTCTTCAGGAGCTTTTGTCTCCCATGGATTTTGAGAGTGAAAATTCATTTATGGCCATCAGGTGCCCAGCTGCAGCAGTGACTGGAGTCATGATGAAAACTTAGGCTGATCATTTTATTCTCATGTGGAGTTTTAAGTTCAGTCCTGGGTGTTGGGTTCTGGTCCAAGGACAGTAAAAGTTCACAGAAAATTCTCATCTTGTGAGATTGTCATAATCTTGAACACCAGAAATCTAGAAATTATTTGCTGTGTGTCATCCTTCATCCTGTGTAAGTTAGGCATTGCCTACACAATCTTTGTGTTCTCACTGCTATCAGTGGCACTGTAATAGCTCCTGAAGCTTTCCCAGTTGGGAAAGCAAATGTAAGAGAGGTTTCTCTGTGAAGGGAATTCGGTTGTACCTGAAAATCCAGTGGTATCTTGATAAAAAGAGTCGCTTTTGCATGAAGTGCCCAAGCATGCAAAAGTAGTCGTTCTACAACCTAGAAATCATTGATTTTGCAGAAATCAGCTCTTCCTCTTGCTTGTCTGAGTCATTTCATTGAGTTTTTGTCTGCTTGCAGGCACACAGGGTACCTGCACACCTGCTGGACCTGGAGGACTCTTGCGAGTCAGCATTGTGCAGAGAATCGACCCCCATAACAACTCCAGTAGTATTTCTTCCTCCTCTTAGTTTTTCCTCCTTTGTATTCCTATCTGATGTTAGAAAGAGTTTTTTTCTGCACAGATCGAATCTGGAAGTAATACCTCGAGGGACACGTTTAAACTCAGCATATTAAGTTTGGAGTTTTTTATCCACCTCTGACATTTGAGAGATGCTTTTAAGTAGATGAGATACTATTACAGCGTCAGCCCATCTGTCGTTGGAAGCATTGATGTTTGAGTCATATTCTTCTGCTCAGCTTTAACAGGCAAGTGTAAAGGCAAGTGAAGCTGTCTGGCAGTTCGCCTTGTTGCACGCCTCAGTATGGCCAAGAAGGGAAATGTGTTTTTGTTTTCAAGCCTCTGTTGTGTTTGCACTGTTTAATGCCGTTCAGTCCCACATTCAGGTTGGGGGACTGCCTGCCCAGGCTGCTCTTGCTGCCTGTCATGGAGAACAGCCCCTTTGCTTGCCCCTTCACCCGCTGGTGCTTACGTTTGAAATACGAGCATCTCCCTCCAGCTTCAAATCCTTCTCCCCGTCATACTAATCTGCAAGGTTCAAAGCAGGGGTGAGATTTCAAAGCTTCCTTAACCAGGTTAGAGCTGCAGTGTGATGCTCAGGCCGTGTTGAAAGCCCGTGTGTTGAAGCACGTATAATCACATCTCTGCACCTGTTAGAGCGGGGAATATTGCTCCCGAGTTTTCTTTCTGTTTTTCTTAAGCCGCTCTCAGTTTTCCTCCGTTCCTGGCTGGTGTGATGTTCTCCTGCATCTGACCTCATGGAGAGACACGGACCAGCCCCAGATGAAGGGCTAGAAACAATTGTCTGCACCTGGCTGAGCAAAATAGGTTATTTGTGTGTATGCGTATGTGCCTGGTAGTGTAATGTATTTGTTCAGTTACTTGAGCCAAGGTTTCCCCCCAAAGGAAGCCCTAATTAAGCGAGATAACTTTGCGCCTGGGCCGCTGGCAAAGGGCAGCTCCCCGCGCTTGCATGCGTGCTGGCCGCAGGTGTGTACCTGCTGCCCTTCCTGTCCCTGTTTGGTAAGGCAGGGAGGTTAGCAGTAGCTGTGCTTCCGTGGGGTGATGGCTTTTCTGGTGGAAAACGGGCCATTCTGTGCTCTGAATGGTCCATCTTACCCTCAGCCAGGGTACGCACGTGGAACCTAATTTTTGAAGTTGCTTGTGTCTTGGTAGAAAGCAATCGATGTGTTGTTCCTCCTCCCCACTTCACTTCTTTCTTGGGATCCTTTCTTTGTAATTTTAATTGAAGCTTCAGGGCTAGGTTCTGCAGATGGCTGAAGTGGCAGTTCCCTAGAGAAGCTGTACTCTGATCCCTTACAGCCATAATGCTGAGGGGCTAAAGACTGATCGAATAAATAACCCTACACAGCAGACGCAGGCTCACAAAACCAGCAGCCAGGTCTGGATACCCCAGTGCCATCAGACAGCTTGGCTGCTGCTCGTAAGGGAATTACAGGGCCTGGATGTGGCCTGAATCTCTTTGATGCAATTTACCATGTTCCTGGATGGTTTCTGTGACAAAGCATCATCAGGTAATCCTGGGGGTGGGTGGGTGGTGTCTGAAATGTCATTCCCTGTCTGAGCCAGGGGCTAGGGCAGAAGAGCACTGTGTGATACCTGCAGCTTATTGGTTAGACTTGGTCTTTCCAACACATCTGTGAGGATGTTTCCACAATCTGGGCATCCTTCTGATGTCTCTTTACTGTAGCATTGTGTGATGGGGAGGAGGACAGAATAGATGAGTGCAAACCCACAGGGAGGATGAGAAATAGCCCTGGATGCTGCACATTGCCCAGCCGGGGTCAAGGCAAGGTGACTTGTTGGGCTTGTTTGGCCTGTCTGTCTGCCCCATCCAGCTTCTAAAGCTGGTCACAAGATGTGGAAAGGCACAGAAATCTGAATCCTCACTGGTCTTGTCCTGGAAGGACATTGGCCTGGCCACCAAAGCAGCTCGTAGGTCACATTCTTCCCCTCAGAAATGTTTGGGAAGGAGCTGCTGGATGGGATGAGATGTTGCGGCTGCCTGCTCCACAGGACCCTTTCCTTGCATCACCTAAGCACACCTGCATCATATACTCCATGTGTATCCTTCACCTGGCCACAGTGGATTGCATGTGTGACCAGACAGGCTGAAGAAAACTTGTGTTTTCATTTTACGATAGACTATGTGCCCAGTTAGGGTCCCTGGTGATGCGCCTCTCCCCGTGTCATTGGAAGAGCATGTGCCAGAGGTGAGCAGGCATGGATGCTCACTGGCAGGGTGGCCCTGTAGCCAGCTGCCTATGAAGCAAGGGATGCTGGTGTGACTCTGCAGCCACCCTCGGCTTAAAGCTTAGGAAGCCGCTGACGGGGATGGAAGAGGCATCTCCTGCTTGGGCACAAGAGCTCTGGTTTCATGGCAGCACCGAGCTGCCTGTGGCAGGTAGCAGCGTATCGAGGACCTCCTCTGCCTGGTCCTGCTGACCAGAGTCTCCCAAATGCCATCAGACAGGGACAGAGGCTGGAAACCTCCTGATGGAGCTGGAAGGAGCCCTGCTCTGCCTGGATGTAGGCATCTGCCTCTGTCTGCTGTTTGTCCCTCACAACTTGTAGCAGCTTTATCTGCAAGTTTGGAAAAGCCACAGCCCTGACAGTATTTCTTGACAATGTGCCTATGCCACTTAAAAGCTACTGAGATTAAGGGAGACCAAAAAAATCCCCACTGTTGTCAAAGACCTCCATCGATGCTTTTAATACCCTGCCAAATGTTACATGTGATCAGTTGGTATAGTACACAGAATACTGTCTGGTCCACAAGCAGCGTGTCCAGGGATGGATGGTGATTATCTGAATGAAGATCCTGGAGTGACGCATGAGCATGCAGAGCGTAATGCAGAGACCCCGTAAACACGCAGTGTGCCCACTCTGCTCCGAACAGCACACGCAGCCGCCATGGCCACCAGCCAACCCCGTCTACTTTCCCAGGGTTTACTTTCCTTCTCAATTAAAATTAACAAAGTTCCTCAGGAAGACTTATACTTACAAAAATAGGGTCTCAGTCCCAGCCTTCCTTCTTAAGAGGCTGGATTGGGTTGGGTTTGTCCTGCAGGATGTGGTGTCCCTCCTTCCAGTGCAGTCTTGCACCATGGTCTAGTCCATCTGCAAGGTCCTTAGGGATGGCTGTGCGGGTCTGCTGGGGTCCTCCTTCTGAGCATGGGCTTTAAGGACTCCAGATGTTACCCAAATCCCCTTTTTCTTTTTTTGAAGAGAGGACAGTGTCCACGCTGCACGCCAGGGCAGCGATTGGAAGGAACTGGCATGGGTTTGAGTGTCCAGCTAAGGTGCCTGTGTTGCGTGGTTGTGCTAGTGACAGGATGTCTCTAAAACAGCTTTTCTGACACCTGTGGATTTTGTCTGCTCTGCCCAGAAATAAATCTGCGGAGAAAAACCAGTCCATGAGACGCAATCAGTCCTTAGTGGTTCTGTGATGCCATTGCCATAGACAATAGTAAGGACAGATTGTTGCAAGCCCAGGTTTGTTCTTCCATTCTAGCATGTAAATCCTTCCCTTCCTCCATCACAAGCCCAAATGGGCAACCATAGCTTGGAGTCTGACCTTCCTGCGCACTGAACACCTCTGCTGTCCCTGCGTGCCAGAGGAGCATCCTGGGGAGATGCCGTTACACGGGGGTGCCCATGGTACCCAGAGGGCCCGGACTGGGAGTGTGAAGGCTGGCAGCTGGCTACGAACTGTTGGAAACGGCCTGTCCTGCTGGCTGCTTGCTTCCCTCCCTCAAGGCTTGGAGCAAGGTATCTGTTACACGTGCAGCTCTGTTTGCATGCTCATATGGCGGGATTTGTTGTCTGTGCTCCTTTCTAAATCCCCCCCAAAGACAGGAGACACATGTGTTTGGAACCAGATACTAAGGCAAAACATCGCTGGGTTTGGAGGTAGGGAGAGGGAGAAAAGAAGACAAAGGAGTCTCCTCCCAGTGTGGAGTTAAAACCTGTGGTTGTGTTTTGCTTGGCACGGTTTCTTCATTGTACTGAGCTGGGCGGTCGCTCTCCCCAAAGCTACAGGCAGTCGCCTATGGAGATGAGTAGATACCGTTTCAGATGGAGTTTCTGAATTAAAATGTGCCATTGTGTTCGGAGCTATTGTTTCTGTTTTCAATATTGAAGTTACTTGTGGTTTCCAGGGGACAATATATCAAGCAGAGCTAACAGGCTGTAGAGATGATGTAGATTATGAAAACAGAGGGATTAAGTTTCATACATTTGGAGCTAAAGACTCATCCCTCTCATAGTAGTGTAAGCAGGGGAGTAGTCTTTCAGGCCCATGAAACAGTACCAATCCAACTAAGGGTGCGTTTTTAAGCAGCTTTAATTAAAACTGTGGTCACCACGGTGTGAGCAACAGAAGTCTCTCTAATGGTGGATTCTCTGGGTGCCAGGTCACTGACCATCCAGTGTATAAATCGGATTTCAGAGCATTCCTGTGCCAGGCTTTGCACTGGTTCAAACAAAACCGGTTTGTGGAGATGGAGCGGGTAAGCTGGGTAGCCCCTGCCTAGAGCAGTGATGAAATCAGCAGTTCTGTCTGTGTGAGAGAGGAATAAGGAAGGGCAGAAGAGGGCATTGCATGACAGATATGATTCTGACACCCCTGTTGCTCTGGGGGACTGACTGGACTCAGAAGGAGTCAGGCTGGTACACGAGGTGACCCTTAAACGAAGAACCAGCCCCCCCACTGGTCCCCACAAGATGCTGTCCTAAATCCATGATGTTGCAGAGCAGGTCAGGAGTTTTGTTCTCTGTATAATCTCACAGCACTGCGCCAAACGTACTAGGGCAAAACCAAACCAGCCTGCAAATTGTGCTGACCTTAATATTTGGTGCATGATCTGTGCTAACAGCAAGTATGTAATTAATAGCAGCACTCTGCTAATGGCTCCATGCTGCTTTTAGGATGCACCCTCCAGCACTTTGCTTGCAGTGCTGCCAAGGGTTTCTCAAGGACTGGAGGGTCTGCAGCCCTGCAGCCTCCCACAGACCCATTCAGCCTTTGCGCTGGGCAGAGCTGCTCCTGCCTGCACAGTCTCTCCTGGCCAGGATTTAGGCACTTGCAGTTTTGACGCTGTGAGGCCTTTGGAGTGGTTCAGTAGGGCTGATGCTTTGATAAACCCAAAAAGCTCAGTGGGGCTGTGCTGTATTTCAGTGATTGGCTTGAAAGGATTGAAATTTAAAGCAGGATGGAAAGTAAATACTTTTTTTTAATTCCTAAGCGATGTAGGAAGTGGTGATTAATGGAAGTGACCTTGTTGCTTTGCTCCCTCTCAGGGAAGCTCTTAAGAGTTGCCACCGTATTTAAAAATGGGACCTTTGCTCTGACAGTGCTGTCAGATGTAGTTCTGCTGCTGTCTGGAGGCCAGTGTTGTGGGAGTCCTGCTCTGCTTAATGTCCGAGGGTGATTGTCACCATTGCTGCAGTGTGTCACCGGAGCACCTTGGTGTCTTGCCACTTATCTGCACTCTGAAGGGACACTTCAAGCACTTGTAAGGATAACAAGTTGCAGGAGGTGAGGAAGGATGCTCTGCAGTTGAGGTCAGCTTTTCTCCCCAGACAGGATTTTTGCTGTGACCTGCAGTGAGCCTTTTGGGACATGCCCAGGTTGAACAGCCTGAGTACCTGGGCTGGCTCTGGATGTGCTAGCTCCAGAAAAAAGGCAGAACATTTGCACCCCCTCCCAACATTATGAACCTTCATTTGGAGCTTGGCTAACAGACCTGATGGGGCATGGCATCAGCATGACACTGACATCTCTGCACGACCCTGCCGTGCTACATAATTGCAGCATTCATCTCTCTAAACGGGAATTATGGTGTAGCCTTACTTCCCAGGGATGCTGTCGGGACAAATGCATTGTAGATACTGGAGTAACAAGGGGACGTATAATCACCATGGATAGATGGAAAAGTATGAAGTAGCCTTTGTCCAAGCATCTTCCAGTGTGGTTAAGTTGGATGAGGCCAGCCTAATTTAGCACTGGGGAAAGAAAATGCTTCTGGCAGGAGACATCAATAGCTGCTCTGTGAAAGGCCAGCGTGGGCTTTCTGAGTGCTCTTCAGAGATGCACCAAGTGCCTCTGTCATCCCAGACCAGCACCTCCGAATGTTTTGCCAGTCTGTGTTAGCCACATACGCTGGGCTCGTTCCGTGGAGCCTTTGGAGAAAGCTGCATTTCTGTATGAAAAATACCAAATGGCTCGGCTGGAAAACAGCGTTCCCTCTTTTGATGGCTTGTTTTAGGGGAAGACCCCCAGACTCTGCTCCCCCTCCCCTTCTCTTTCTCTGGCTGTTTTAGTTGGATACTGAGAGGCTTGTAAGATTTCCAAGATTTCTGGTGGAAATTTTCAGACCTGAGAGAGGCATGTTCCCTTTGGGGATTACACCATGCTGTAAATGTCTGTTCTCTTTATTTTATATGCATTTTCCTGCTTTTGTTTGACTTTCTCATGGATTTCACTGTTTTTAATTCAGAACATATCCTATAATGCTGTAATTGTCAGGCATGTCAGCTGGTTATCCTGACCGTTTTTCCTTTAATTTTCTTTTTTTTCTTTCAAGAATAAAAGGAAAGCCAGTTGCTGCTGCTTCTCAGGGATCGAATTAATGCACTCCTGCATGCTGAGGCATCATGTAACACCAGGAGAGTGCCAGTGTCACTGGCTGCCTGATAAAATTATTCCTGCCGCATTGTGGAACCGGTAACTGCTCTAGGAAGAGATGGAGTTTCACCTCCTTCTGCTGCATTTGATGTCAGTTTTACGTGTGAGCAGCTAACAGATGTGCTCAGTCTGTTTCATGCCCTCACCCAAAGATCTCCCAAGTCTTCCGCAAACTTTTGCTAATTGATATTATGCTTGGAAACAGCTCTGTTTTGGCTAATTTTGAGGGGGTGTGAGTTAGGCAGATTTGCTGCTGTCTTGTGTCTGTGAGAGCAAACTGGTTTGCTGTTCCTGTGAGAGGGTGAAGAAAAGGAGGAATAAAAAGAAGCTCAGTGCAACCCACATCTAGAGAAAATTATCCAACAGCTGTATCCTGGAGAGGGATCTGCCCCAATAGCAGCAGTGTCATTCCCTGTCACGCATGTCCCTCTGTCATGGATCTCGGCAGGTATGGTCCTGGGCTGGAGTAAATCAAGTCCTTCCACTTATGTCATGGATGCCTCACTGATTAACCTTAGCAGAAAACCTGTCCTGAAGTCAAACCACTGAAGAAGTGGTCTTCTCTAGCCCAGCATCTAGAAGGTGAATCTGTGGAGATGGGCTCTCTTGTTCTCTGCTCCCTTGCTTGTTTTCACCTGCTGACATTTCAGTGTTGGTATGTTACCTGATAGCATGAGATCCATTGGCTGGAAGTGGTGGCTAACCATCTTCTGTATTGAAAGACCCCCTTGGATGCTCTGGTTAACCAGGATTTGGAATATGCTACAGATGGACAAGCCCACAAATGGGAGGATAAGCATTCTGAAAACCACCGATAATACTTCTTCCATTTGGTTCTGTCTTGCTGATTTTAGATACATTGCCTCTGAATTCAGTCTGACTCCTGCCCTGCAGCATAAGGCTAAGAGCATTTGATGGTTCTGGACTAAATCTCATGCCATTTTCCTGAAATCTGTCTTGCATTTTGCAGATGCAAATGCAGAGATAGGACCAGAGAGGTTTATCCATGAGAAAACTCTGGCAGACAACAGAATTCAATCAATTTTCATCTCTTCCCGTTCTTGCATATCACAGGTAATAACTCAAAATATAGCTGATGCTGTAACCATCCGTCATGTCAGCAAGCAACACAGATGGTTTTCAACTTCAAAATGAAAGGAAATTGCTGCTGCTCCTCAGGGTTTTAATTAATAACCCTTCTTCTGTTCTGGTGTCTTACTTCCCCTTCTTATCTAAGCCTGCATTGTCTGCACCAGGCATTTTCAACCTTTTCTGATTCGCAGATGCTCGGAATGCCTCCTGCTGAGGGTGTGAGTTCCATCATCACCGGTTTCAGATCCCTGGTAGCAGCTTTGCTTTTCTTCCAGCTTCTTTGGCACCCCCCTACGTACGTGCACACAACTCCATATGCGTACAGATGCCTCTTCTCCTCTGCCTCATCTCTGAGTTGGCTGTAGCCCCTTTTTCCTCCTTGGAAAGTGAGCCTTTGGAGAAGGGAGTACCAAGAGCTGGGATCACTGTGTGCCTTGTGCATAACTCTCCTCATGTACTTTACCTTTTAACTCCAGCAGCGGCTAAATCAAAGTTATTGTCGGCTTGCCTCATTTTTAATGAAAAACGCATTTTCTAATGAGCACTTAGAAAATGAGAAGCTAATATGCCTCTTGGCATTCAGTGTAGAAGGAGTTGTAGCCTTGGGACCACTTGAGTGACCGAGAGTAAGGTGAAAACTCACTGGGGATTCTGGAGGCACCTTGCCAAAAATCTGCTGCTCTCAATCTCTTAGTCACAGTTTGATTTTCATCCGCTATTTCTCTGGCACAAAAGTAAATTAGACACTGCAGAGGGGGAGTGGGGCCCCATCTCTCTCTGCAAAAGGTTGGAGTCCTATGTCCCTTTGCAGCCACGGATGTTGTTTTGCTTGCCCAAGTAAGAGGTTTGGATGAAAGTCATCCTCAGGGTCTTAGAGTGTTAAAATCTCCCATGATTGCAGCGCTGACCTCCTGTGGGGCTTTGATTTTATCTGTGCACGTGGCAAACCTACATCCACTTGAAAAGGAACCAGCCAGGTATGCACACTGGTAAGAGATTGTGTGGGTGTTCTAATTTGCTCATTGTAAGAGGTGTGGAAAACTTCACTGTTCTGACTGGGGAAGAGAAAACTGCTTCAAGGAAGGAAAGGGAGGAATTAACAGCCCAGCAGGAAACTCCATCTAGATAGGGTCTGTAGTGTAAGGCATAGGTGGAACTCAGGTAACTGTCTCAGTGGATTAATTTTAGGGAGTTAGATTTGGTCACAAACTTCCAAAACCTTGAGACCAAATCAGGAATAAAGTTGCCACTGGCAAATGCCACAGGAGACCATTAAACAGTTCATATTCTGTCACCTGTGTTGGTTGGCTTACAGCAGAGTAAAAGCCTCTCTTGCACAAGAGAAGTCACCCCTTCGTCTCGGGTGCTGTAAGGCCTGAAACTGAAAGAAATGTTCAATGAAAATCTAACTTCGATAAATAAAATGTATTAAGTAAACAATTATCAAGAAGATGCTTGGCTTCTCATCCTCAGAGAGGCTACAAGTGTTTGGGTCATGTTTGCAAATTTATGCTTTGCACCATAAAAGCTAGGGTAGTTTTTGTTTGGTTGGTTTTTACAGTGACTGCTATTTCTCAAACAGTTGCTGACCTCCAGGAGCTGAGAGCTCAACAAGAAGGCCAGTTATCGTGAGAGTTGATACCACTGCAATCTTCCTATTCCATTCTTGCAAGTCAAGTGATTTGATGGTTATGTGCAAGTAGTAAGGAGTGGAGTGGGCCAGTGCTCTGAGCCTGCTCTCATTTTAATGAGCAGAAACTCACATGAGTAATTGCTCTATGTTTAATGGGATTAATTGCACGACCGTTTGCTGACCGCTGTAAGAAAGTCATAATTTGGACCACAGGGTTTATAGCATATCTTCTAAATTAGTTTAGTGCAGAAGCAAGGAGGAAGCTGCTCGGAGCAAAAGGCTGGACTCTGTGCAGGACTTATGTGGGAAAGCTGCTGGCGAGCCCAGAGCAGTTTGGAGAGCTAAAGCCTGGGGAGGTGATTTTGGTGGTGAGTTATTTGTGGACGTGCATCTGTTGTGCCAGAAGCAGGAGGGGGATGTGTTTGTTCAGCCTGACTCCAGACATGCTGCCCAAATGGGTGGGAAGCTCACTTCCTGGTTTCCATATACCTTCCCTGTTTCCAAACAGATCTCCCGCCCTGTGGCACAGTGACATGGCAATACATTTCTCTCTGCTCATCACACTGATCATACAATTTGGATGCTCCCTCATGGTGGCATTCACATTCTAATGCTTCTAAGCAGATGAACTGAGTATGAGCTCCTCCCGATTTGCCAAAATGCATTGGCCGCTTGTGTTTTCTTGCCTGCCCAAAGCCAGCTACAGCCCTATCTCCGTCCTTCGGGACTCCGCATCCAGACTTCCCTTCTTTCCCTTCGTGCTGGGGTGGTTTTATTCTAAGTGACAGGATGACTTTCTCATTCAGCAAATCTTGTCCCTAGGTTAAATGTCGCACATCGAAGATGTGGAGACTGCCCATGTCTGAGCAGAATAAGCTGGGGCGTTAACTGAAGGATTTTTTTCATCAATCATATGTATATTTGCAATAACAACAATAATAATTTCCTTTAATGGAAAAACATTTGTCACAGACGAAAGAGTTTTTGACTTTCAGATGCTCTGCAGACATCTAATTAAGTGAACTGAAAATCTGTTTATTGGTCTTTGGCTGTTTATCATCCACGTGGGGAAAGTGCGGTGACTGCCAGGAGTTTCTGTGGTTCAGCCCTTAGCTCCCTTTGTTCTTGGCTGCTCCATTTATTTCCATGGTTGGTGTCTCCTCTTATCAGACCCAGGCTGAGTGGGGCTGTTGGGCATTGACTCAGGATACCCCATCACCTATGGAGATTTGGGATGTTTCGTTCAGGGCGATTGCTGTGGTTTTTTTTTTTCCCCCTGCATCCATCTTTTCCTTATCTTCTGCTTTGCATCCTTCTCCGTGGGTGGAGGATACAGAATCCTGCTTTTTCTAGGATTTTAGATCTAGCTTGCACTGGCTTTGAATGGCAGAACTGGCTGCGCAGAAGGGCTGAGGAAGGCTCCGTGTTTCTGCTGCTCTTTGTTTGGCTCTAACATCCTGAGGGGTTTCCTGAGCTGAAGGGCAATCGTTACCTTCCAGTCTGTGTTGCAGACTACTACTCTGATGTGACTGGCAATAAATTAAATCAGGTTTCCCCAGGCTGAGTCTGTTTTGCCTGTGACGGTGAATGATCTCGCCCTGTCTTTATCTCAACCCCCAGAATTTTGTTAATCTTCTCTACCCTGTCTCGCTGAGGAGGGGAGTGACAGAGTGGCGTCGGTGGCCACCTGGCCCCCAGCCCCAGGGATATTGTCTCATATATCGAGGGAGGTGAGAAATCTTCCATGCTTCCGGGGCACTTGGCATTGGGAGAGGCTGTGTCCCCATGTGTTGCATTGGTGGCCTCCCCCCAGCTCCCTGCCATCCACACCCTCCCAGTGGAGGCAGGAGCCGGGGCAGAAAGTGCAGTCTGGCAAGGTTTAGCCAAACTCTTCCAGCTGCAGTTTATTGTATCTATTTTGCTGATATCCACCCTTTAGATAAATAGCGCTAAGTTACACGCGTTGTGACTCTCTTGATGTGGTTAAAAAGGCTTGTATTAGCCAAGCTAATCTAACTCCAAGAATAACCATGGGAATCTGACTGTATCGCTTCCAGCTTGAATCAGTCACCGTGTAGTAAAGTGAGAATTGCCTTCCTGGCCAGAAGTGTAGCAACAGTGAAACTTCGAGTCAGTTGGTGGGGATTCCCTCCCCCTCCTTTTTATTCCTTTGAACAACCCTCCTGCCCATGCCTGACCTCAGACACCCGGAGCTCTACCTACAAGAAAACAAAATTTCCCATTTTCAATAAAAAACATGTCTCCGTAGGCAGAAAAGTGCATTATCTAACAGTCCGCAAAGCTATGGTCTATTTATTTACCAGGCTGACTCCCTGATGGGGAAACATGTGGGATCTTTTAACTTTTTCTCCTGCACAGATGTTCCTTCTACTCCTGAGTTTCCTCTTGATCTTTGGTTTGTTGGACCATATGGTGAAAATGCTGGAGATGTGTGTGGTGGGAGAGGAGGAGGATTCTGTGTGCCTAAAACAAAAACACTAAAAAAAAAATTTCTGACTGGTTTTTCCCCATGTTAGCAAAAAAATATTTTTTAAAGGAAATCTGTTGAGGTAGCAAACCGGCTGTGGAGTCACACCCCCTCATTGTTGGACACGTAGCATTGATGACATTAAACACCGGTGGATGAGTCCCCCCAGCACCGCTTTTGCTGCCACTGTAGGTGTTTGTGTTGAGCTGTGGATCCAATTCAGGTGAGGAGATAAGGGTCCTGCAAGGTCAAGCAACAGGGCTGCTTGCTTTCCTTCCTTACCTTCCTCAGAGGCCACAGGGACTGGGGGTTGAAAGACATCTCCTCTGGTCTGTTGGAAGCAAGTCACTGGGCTAGCAGGAGCTTTGGTGTTCCCCCAGCCCAAGGGAGCCAAGGCTTCTGTGTAGGCTCAACAGGGACATAGAGCATTGCATTGTGCGGCTGAAACATGATGGAAAATGAAATAAAATATGAAGATTTGGGTGTTTATCTTGTCAGCACCACAGGCTGAATGACAGCAAAAGGGTGCAGAGGGTCAGTGGGAAGGGTGGGAGGCTCTGGCAGTTTTTAGGGCTGGAGAAGGTCTGTCTTAGGCAAGTCCATGGAGGTGCCACTGAAGCAGGTGCTTCTTTCCTTTTTGGGTGAGGTTATGTGTGGCCTTTTGGCTGGTGTTCAGCCTCAATGGCCCTGGTCCATCCAGGCTTATCACCCAAAAAGAAATTATAGGGCTCATTTAGGAACATCAGGTCAGCCTACTGCTTTCCTAGGCTTGCTTCCATGGAAAATCAGTGGTGGTCAGCAGTCTGCTCCATCATGCAAGCTGGCCATACGTGGTGGGGGTCCTCTGGGATTCTCTGCTCTCACAGGTCTCCCTCCCTGCTCCCCTTTATCTAGTGCTGTCCTCCATGTAGGGACTGGAATGGAAGATATTCCCCCAAATCCATCTCTGTGGAAAAGCAGGAGTGCTCTTACTGGACCAGGGCAGTGGGCAATGCCTTGCCAGCAGGAAGGCAGAGTGGGTGTTATTAAATAAAACCTTGAATCCAGTTGCTTGAACAGCATTTTTAGCCAGGTGGGTGGTCTGTTGCAGGGACAGGTAAAAACTGTTTCTCCACCAATGTGGGCAGACTGCGGATTAGAAACGAGGTGTGTGTTTTCGTAATGAGGGATGAGACCCTAATTTTAGAATGGCAGCAAAGCTGGGCTCAGATGTCTGCCTGGGCCCCGTCCCAGCTTCTCTGCGCTGCCAGAAACTTGCCCTCCCTTTCTTGGAGTGAACTGTATCGTACCTTTTTATGCACGGACTCCCCTGCAACGAGGCAGAGGGAGTCCTGCTGTTGCTTTGCTTAGCTAATCCTTTTTTTAAACCATTCACAGACCAAGAGATCCCCTGGTCCCTTTGCAGCCAGTCCATATTTTTCCCCTAAGATGTTCCTTCTATTTCCTTTGCAGATGCAGCTTCTGGACAAGTTCCCTATTGAAGGAGGCCAGAAAGACCCCAAGCAAAGAATCATCCCTTTTCTACCAGGTAATGCTGTGGGAAAAGCCCTAATTGGGATGATAGAGCAGTTGGGGACCAGTCTTACAAATGCCTTTTCCCTGGGAGCTCATACATGCTGCCCTGTGATACCAAACCTACACGTCCTCCTAAAATAACTGGCAGGGTGTTTAGGGCTCCCAGGAGATCTTGCACCAGCTGTTCAGGTTCAAGTTGACTCGTGCCCTCCCGCAAAAACGGGATTCAGTGGCTTCTGGGTGTCTGGGCCTGTGGGGTGCAACCAGACAGCCTGAGCTTGGGCCACCAGCTGGGAGGCCACTGGGGACCAGAGACGCGGTCACTTTTGTTTTTGGATGCTGTGGCTCTGCAAACACTGTACTGTACAGTAAGGAGTGAATAATTAGAGTTGCCACTGGGATATAAAGGAAACCGAAAGAAGGTTAAATGCAACGAGGTTTCTGCAATGCTGGCCAAGAAGATAAGTAAATATCTCTTTGGCCTGACCCGCTGTCCCTCTGACAGCTTTCAGAGAGGGGCTGGACGTGATGGATATCCTCCCCTCAGAGCAATGGCACACACTTCCACACGCCTTCTTCCAACAGCCACTGCAGGGATGGCACGGGGGGCATGAGCCAGACCGCGGAGTGCTCCTGGAAACACACGCTCAGGCCAGCTCTGTATTGTCTGACTGCACGATTCTGGCTGTTGGTTTGAAGTTTGGCTTGCTGCACTGCCTGTCAGGATAAATGGAGTATTTTCAGCCTGTTAAAAGGTCCATTCTGTCTTTAACTATAAAAAGGAGATCCCAACTCTTCCCCAAAGGTCTGTAAAGGGAAGCTGGGATGGGAGGGTTTAGTCCTCTGCAGGAGCATGCTGCAGTCCTCAACACTGTTTGCAGGCAGAGCAGCTGTTCCAGATGTGTGGTGAGCGCAGCTCCAGGGCGGGAGGGGAGGCAGGGACTTGGAAACCAGTGGTGCAAGCATCAGGGCCACAGTAGGGTGGCACAGCAGCGTGACATCCTCCATGGACCTTCTGGAAGGCAGCCCCAGGATCTCTGCAGTGCCCTGTGCTGCATCCAGCCCCTCTGCAGCTAGGGGGTGGTGATTTTGCCTTCCATTTCCAACCTGGAATGAGGAGAAGAGTCCAAGTATGGGCTCTGTTTCGAGATATGCCACCAGGAAGCTCATAGACAAGTCACTCTGCAAAACCTCTGTATGACAAGGACGGGTACTGCTGGCCTGCCTTTCTTGCTGGAAAGCATTTTGAAATCCTTGAAAAGCACTGTATGGGAGTGCAGATGGCTTCAGGTGAGGTGCTGTAGGAAAGTCTCTGGAGGTAACAGCTGTTCCTCCTGTGCTGACCACCACTGACCCATTTCTTCACTTCGTCCTAGCAGCACGTTGGCTGAACGCAGGCGACTGATGCTCAGCCCGTGTGCAGTTCTTAGTGATAGTCCTGATAGATGGGTGGGCAATGTGTGCCGAGGATGAGATGCATCCCACATGCCCGTTACAACACTTCCAACCCTCCAAGAACATGAGGGAGATGGTGCTGCTGTGTGTCCTCGAGGGGAAGAGTTATATCTGGAAAACATTTGGGTTAACTTAGTGTCCCAAAGAGGGAAGCTGCCAGAATAGAATAGACCTCAGCTGTATTTAATTTAAAATTTCTCTGATACACATTCTACTTTTGATATTGAATCTCTGCCTCTTTCTTGTTGAACTCCTGAAAAGCCCTTGTTGCTTTACCCGGGAACAAGGTGACTCAGCTAACTGTCAAACAATGTCAAACTCTGTTAAGTAAACTAGCTGCCGTAATTAGAATACGCATGGCATTTCTGCAGCCCGGGCCGTGGATTACTGAAACGAATACCTAGCTATAAACTGTCTTAATTAAAAAAAAGCAGGGCAGATGTTTGTACTTAAGTCCTACTTTTATGAAGATGTTACGCTCTTGATTGCTTATTATGGGCCTGATTCTGCCAAGCTGGAGGGGTTCTGAGTGCCTGGGGTTTGCTGTGCCGCGTGCAGGCTTGGGCGACTTCCCCACCAGCTCTGGTTTAGAAAGTCAGTGCATGCCAGGCTGTGACTCCCGCTTGTCCGCAATGCCGTGATGCTGTCCTGAAACAGAGGCATGATCTGAGCCCGGGCGTTGAGGAGCCATCTTTGCAGGTCCCTTTGCCATGGCAGAGGGTGCATACAGGGCTGGCTGGCAGGTGCCCCGTGGTGTGGTGGAGCTGCAGCA